>NW_028319909.1:3850000-4150000 GCF_062004578.1 Staurois parvus | reverse complement strand
CAAAGGCAACTGCACCGTGAAGATCAACAATGTCAACCTGCTGGACGGTGGCCCTTACTTCCCCCAGATTGGCTCTGATCCACCAACAGCAGAAGGTGATGGGGTGCTTCTTTCTATTACGGGTGAGTAGAAAAGTCCAACCTGACTCTCAGTTCACACCTTAGCGTTTTTTGCAGCGTTTTACAGAAACGCACAGCAGTCCATTTAACATGGTTTCCTATGGGACACGTTCATATCTACGCGTTTCACCCGGTGCGTTTTTTGGAAAGGATCAGGGACTTTTTTGAACGCGGTTTTGGTTATATAGACTTCAATGGAAAAGCTGCAGAAAGGCATGTATTGTTTTTTTGCTGCATTTTTGCTGCATTTTAAATCTGCCTAGCAACAAGAAAAATAAAATGTAAAATATAAACGCAAAATGCACTAAAACGCAACGCAAAACGCAATGCAGAATCGGCTCCAACGCAACCTGCATAGGCGTGAACCTAGCCTGAATAAAGATGTGAAATCACAAAGGGAATCTGCCTCCATCATGTCATATTCACAGGGAGTTGTCACATGAGGAATACGCAGGGCTGCCATGATGACCTCATGAAACAGGTAACGCCCCTTTCACACGGGCATTCCATTGTTTCATCAGTTCATTTCCTTTTTTTTTCAAGGAAAAAACTGATCATTTTACATCAATTTTTCATCAGTTTAGGTTTTTCATCTGTTTACATGCTTTTTTCATCCGTTTTCGTCCATTTACATCAGTTTTTCATCCGCTTTCATCCATTTTGTCCATTTACATCCGTTTTTCATCCGCTTTCATCCATATTCGTCCATTTACATCCGTTTTTCATCCGCTTTCATCCATTTTTGTCCATTTACATCCGTTTTTCATCCGCTTTCATCCATTTTCGTCCATTTACATCCGTTTTTCATCCGCTTTCATCCATTTTCGTCCATTTACATCCATTTTTCATCCGCTTTCATCCATTTTTGTCCATTTACATCCATTTTTCATCCACTTTCATACATTTTCCTCCATTTACATCCGTTTTTCATCCGCTGTCATCCATTTTGTCCATTTAGATCTGTTTTTCATCCTCTTTCATCCATTTTCGTCCATTTACATCCGTTTTTCATCCGCTTTCATCCATTTTCGTCCATTTACATCCATTTTTCATCCACTTTCATCCATTTTCCTCCATTTACATCCATTTTTCATCCGCTTTCATCCATTTTCGTCCACTTACATCCATTTTTCATCTGTTAACATCCATTTACATCCAATTTCCGTCCGTTTACATCTATTTTCATCCGTTGTCCGTTTTCATCCGTGCAGATCTGCTTACATCTGCTTTTCATCCGTTTTAGTCCATTTACATCTGTTTTAATCTGTTTACATCCATTTACATCCATTTTCTGTCTGTTTACATCCATTTCCCTCCGTTTTCCATCCATGCACATCTGTTTACATTCGTTTACAGCTGTTTTTCATCCGTTTTAATCCAGTTACATCTATTTACATCCATTTTCCATCCATTTTGTCAGTTTTCATCAGTGTACATCCGTTTTTCGTCCGTTTCTCATCCACTTTCATCCATTTTCATCCATTTACGTCTGTTTATATCCATTTTTCATCTGTTTACATCAATTTTCCATTGGTATGGAAGCACTCATGTGGGCTTGGTCCTGAGCCTGCATCCATAGACACAGAAAACGGGGCATTGCTCTACCCTAGGGTTGCCATCCCTTTAAACCCGAACACATTTTAATTACACAGATGAGGTGGCAACCCTACTGCATCCATAGACACAGATAGCGGGGCATGGCCATGAACAGATACCCTCCCCACCTCCTGGTTCTTGCTGTACTTACCTCCAGGGATGCCAGCGGCCTGCTCTTCTCCCTCTTCTCTGTGCTGGTGTCATGGGGAGGAATTGTGCCCCATCATTGGTGTCAGTGGAAGGAATTGTGCCTCATTGTTGGTATCTTGGGGAGGAAGAGTGCCCCATCTTTGGTGTCAGTGGGAGGAATAGTGCTCCATCATTGGTGTCATAGGAAGGAATTGTGTCCCGTCATTGGTGTCATTCGAAAGAACTGTGCCCCATCATTGGTGTCATTCAAAAGAATTGTGCCCCATCATTGGTGTCAGTGGAAGGAATTGTGCCCCATCATTGGTGTCATTGGGAGGAATTGTGCCCCATCATTGGTGTCAGTGGAAGGAATTGTGCCCCATCATTGGTGTCATTGGGAGGAATTGTGCCCCATCATTGGTGTCATTGGGAGGAATTGTGCCCCATCGTTGGTGGTATTGGGAAGAATTGGTTGGGGTTGGGTGGGGAGAGTGGTGAGCCCAAAGTTGTGATTAATGCTTGAAACACATATAATGAGATGTGGTTTTAATCTCCTTCCTTCTTATTTCTTTCTTTCCTCCAAGCCTTCCTTCTTCCCTCCCTCCCTTTATTCTCTCCATTCCTACTTCCCTCTCTCCCTTTATTCTCCCCATTCCTCCACTATCTCCATTCCTTCTTCCCTCCTTCCCTATTTTCTCTCCATTCCTACTTCCCTCGATCCCTGTATTCTCTCCATTCCTTCTTCCCTCCCTCCCTTTGATCTCTCCATTCCTTCTTCCCTCCCTCCCTTTGATCTCTCCATTGCTTCTTCCCTCCCTCCCTTTACTCTCTGCATTCCGTCTTCCCTCCATCCCTCCCTTTACTCTCTCCATTCCTTCTTCCCTCCCTCCCTTTGATCTCTCCATTCCTTCTTCCCTCCCTCCCTTTACTCTCTCCATTCCGTCTTCCCTCCCTCCCTTTGATCTCTCCATTCCTTCTTCCCTCCCTCCCTTTACTCTCTCCATTCCGTCTTCCCTCCATCCCTCCCTTTACTCTCTCCATTCCTTCTTCCCTCCCTTTATTCTCTCCACTCCTTCTTCCCTCCCTCCCTTTATTCTCTCCATTCCTTCTTCCCTCCCTCCCTTTATTCTCTCCATTCCTTATGCCCTCCCTTTATTCTCTTCATTCCTTCTTCCCTCCCTTTATTCTCTCCATTCCTTCTTCCCTCCCTCCCTTTATTCTCGCCATTCCTTCTTCCCTCCCTCCCTTTATTCTTGCCATTCCTTCTTCCCTCCCTCCCTTTACTCTCTCCACTCCTTCTTCCCTCCCTCCCTTTACTCTCTCCATTCCTTCTTCCCTCCCTCCCTTTACTCTCTCCACTCCTTCTTCCCTCCCTCCCTCCCTTTATTCTCTCCATTCCTTCTTCCCTCCCTCCCTTTATTCTCTCCATTCCTTCTTCCTTCCCTCCCTTTATTCTCTCCATTCCTTCTTCCCTCCCTTTATGCTCTCCATTCCTTCTTCCCTCCCTCCCTTTACTCTCTCCACTCCTTCTTCTTCCCTCCCTCCCTTTACTCTCTCCACTCTTTCTTCCCTCCCTCCCTTTACTCTCTCCATTCCTTCTTCCCTCCCTCCCTTTGATCTCTCCATTCCGTCTTCCCTCCCTCCCTTTATTCTCTCCATTCTTTCTCCCCTCCCTCCCTGGCATTGGTTCCACATGCTAATGTAATAGAGATGTTTCTATGTGTTCCTCTCTCTCCCATGTCTTGTACAGACACCCCAGACCCCATTACAATATCTGGTCCTGAAACACTGATAGAAGGAAGTAGCGACGTATTCACATGTGTAGCCCGACACACATGTCCTGCTCTGCCACCAACACTCAGATGGAACTTCAGGAATCTGTCTACCAAAACACATCACCGGGAGCTGTCCAATGGAGTGTGGGAGACGGTTTCAAAGTTAACATACAAAGCAGACTCCGCGGACGATGGGAAAATCCTCAAATGTTTAGCAGAGTACACTAACAGAAAAAGAGGAGAATCGCTACGGACGCTGAGGATATTGTGTGAGTGTCTTTAGAAGATTGCAGATGTGTTATTTACATGTAATACAAGATACGCCAACAGCAAACTACTAAGTGATATCTGAATGGAGGAGGCGGACCTTTCCACTCCTCCTCCATTCATAGACTGCTTTTCATTTATAGAAGGTAAAGTACAGCTTTTATGAATGGAGGGGGGGGGGTGGAAAGGGCGGACATAGTTGACACTCTTGGAGGTGGACTTTTCATTCATCTGCCTGTTCTCCAGTCATAGATTGCTTTTCATTTATGGAACCTATGGTATAGCTTCTGTGAATGGAGGGGGTGGGCGGAAACGGTCTTGACAAGTGCCTATGACAGGTGCCTCAGCAGCACCAGGAACACTTTGCATTGAATGTATAGTAAATACATCCCTTGTGCTGATTTTTTTTTTTAATATTGAGTAAAGCTAGGCGAGTGCAAAATCTGCATAGAAACCAATCAGCTTCCAGATTTTATTGGCAACGTTTAATTGAATGAAGATAGAAACTGATTGGCTGCCATGCACAGCTGCACCAGATTCTGCACTCTTCAGTTTTAGTAAATCAACCCCTTGGGCCAGGGGTCTCCAAACGTTCTAAACAAAGGGCCAGGAATAATTCCCCATTGTTGGTGTCAGTGGAAATAATTTTGCCTCATTGTTGGTGTCAGTGGAAGGAATATTGCCTCATTGTTGGTGTTAGTTAAAGGAATAGCATCCCGATGTTGGTGTCAGTGGAAGGAATAGCATCCCGATGTTGGTGTCAGTGGAAGGAATATTGCCTCATTGTTGGTGTTAGTTGAAGGAATAGTGCCCCATTGTTGGTGTCAGTGGGAGAAATATTGCCCCAATGTTGGTGTCAGTGGGAGGAATAGCACCCCATTTTTGGTGACAGTGGAAGGAATAACACCCCATTGCTGGTGTCAGTGGGAGGAAAATTGCCCCATTGTTGGTGTCAGTAGGAGGACTATTGCCCCATTGTTGGTGTCAGTAGAAGGAATAGCGTCCCATTGTTGGTGTCAGTGGGAGGAATATTGACCCAATGTTGCTGTCAGTGGAAGGAATAGCGGCCCATTGTTGGTGTCAGCGGGAGGAATATTGCCTCTTTGTTGGTGTAAGTTGAAGGAATAGTTCCCCGATGTTGGTGTCAGTGGAAGGAATAGCATCCCATTGTTGGTGTCTGTGGGAGAAATATTGCCTAATTGTTGGTGTTAGTTGAAGGAATAGCTCCCTGATGTTGGTGTCAGTGGAAGGAATAGTTCCCCATTGTTGGTATCAGTGGAAGGAATAGTGCCCCATTGTTGGTGTCAGTGGAAGGAATAGTGCCCCATCATTGGTGTCAGTGGGAGGAATAGTGTCCATTGTTGGTATCAGTGGAAGGAATAGTGCCCATTGTTGGTGTCAGTGGGAGGAATAGAGCCCATTGTTGGTGTCAGTGGGAGGAATAGTGCCCATTGTTGGTGTCAGTGGGAGGAATAGAGCCCGATCATTGGTGTCAGTTTGAAGAATAATGTCCCATTGCTGGTGTCAATGGGAGAATTGGCCCCATTGTTGATGTCAGTAGCAGGAATTATGCCTCATTTTTGGTGTCAGTGGGAGGAATAGTGTCTGGTATCAGTGGGTGAAAAAGTGCCCCAAGGGCAGGATAAGGGCAGACAAAGGGCGACGTCTGGCCTCTGGGCCGCAGTTTGGAGGACCATTACCTTAGCCTTTAAATATGCAACTTAACAAACTAACCTTGCAAAGAAGGTCCTGCGTTCATGGTCCTGGTCTTCCAACTGAGTTCCTGAGGTGTCGCTCTAGGGCCCCTGGTTGAGCGAACATGCAGCTGTGCATATACACACTACACAGGCATGGTCCACTGGTGTCATAAGAAGGTTAAAAACAAAAGAAACCTGCAATTCATAAAAAAGGCAATGGTTTATTATACACAGTGCTTTAGCAAACATCCAGGCAGATTTAATTCTGCTCCAATATTATCTGCCACTATTTTTTTTCCCTAGATCCTCCAAAAATGGTGTCTGTCCAAAGCACCCATGAGACTGGCCAGGTGAGGAAAGGTGACAAGTTTGTGCTGATTTGTCAGGGAAATGGAAACCCGAATATTACCAATTATACCTGGTACAAGAACAATGAGACCGTCCTCTTCCAGGAACCAATCCAAGACCTTTACATCGATGGGATGACCGAAGACAAATCTGGACAGTATTATTGTGTGGCCGGCAACGAAGTCGGGGAGACCAAGTCTGAGCCAATCACACTGCTTTGTAAGTATAATGGGGATATATATATATATATATATACATATAAGTTTATATATTACAAAACATATGAAAAATATTTCAAAAAATATATATATTTTTTAAATATATTCTTCAGAATTTTTTTAACGTATAAAAGTCATTTTTACATATATTTGTAAATGCATTCCAAAAATGTAGATTAAATGTATTTATAAAGACATACAGTATATTGGAAAATGTATTTCATATCAATATTTTAAAAAATATATTTAAAATATATTTTTCTTCCATGTGGGCAGAAGTATTGGTCTGCCGGCCTTTACATACGCATGAATGTTTATGGCCTCCCAGTCTTAGTCCATAGGGTTCAATATTGAGTTGGCCCCGCCCTTTCCACACACATGACCTTTAATGGCCTCCCAGTCTTAGTCTGTAGGGTTCAATATTGAGTTGTCCCCGCCCTTTCCACGCACATGACCTTTGATGGCCTCCCAGTCTTAGTCCATAGGGTTCAATATTGAGTTGGCCCCGCCCTTTCCACGCACATGACCTTTAATGGCCCCCCAGTCTTAGTCCGTAGGGTTCAATATTGAGTTGGCCCCGCCCTTTGCAGCTATAACCGCTTCAACTCTTCTGGGAAGGCCGTCCACAAGGTTTAGGAGGGTGTCTATGGGAAGGTTGGACCATTCTTCCAGAAGAGCATTTGTGAGGTCAGGCACTGAAGTCGGGGGAGGAGGCCTGGCTCGCAGTCTCCGCTCTAATTCATCCCAAAGGTGTTCTATGGGGTTGAAGTCAGGACTCTGTGCAGGCCAGTCAAGTTCCTCCACCCCAAACTGGCTCCCCCATGTCTTTATGGGCCTTGCTTTGTGCACTGGTGCACAGTCATGTTGGAACAGGAAGAGGCCATCCCCAAACTCTTCCCACAAAGTTGGGAGCATGAAATTGTCCAAAATGTCGCCTTAAGAGTTCCCTTCACTGGAACTAGGGGGCCAAGCCCAACCCCTGAAAAACAACCCCACACTATAATCCCCCCTCCACCAAACTTTACACTTGGCACAATGCAGTGAGACAAGTACCATTCTCCTGGCAACCGCCAAACCCAGACATGTCCATCGGATTTCCAGAGAAGTGTGATTGGTCACTCCAGAGAACACGTCTGCATGCTCTAGAGTCCAGTGGCGGCATGCTTTACACAACGGCATCCGACGCTTTGCATTGCACTTGGTGATGTAAGGCTTGGATGCAGCTGCTCAGCCATGGAAACCCATTCCATGAAGCTCTCTACGCACTGTTGTTGGGCTCATCTGAAGGCCACACCAAGTTTGGAGGTCTTTAGCTATTGACTCTGCAGACAGTTGGCGACTTCTGCGCACTGTGCGCTTCAGCATGCGCTGACCCCGCTCTGTCATGTGACGTGGCCTACCACTTGGTGGCTGAGTGGCTGTTGTTCCCAGTGGCTTCCACTTTGTTATAATCCCACTAACAGTTGAGCGTGGAATATTTAGTAGCCAGGAAATGTCACGGATGGACTTATTGCACAGGTGGCCACCTATCACGGGACCACGCTTGGAGTCACTGAGCTCCTGAGAGCGACCCATTCTTTCACCAATGTTTGTAGAAGAAGTCTGCATGCCTAGGGGCTTGATTGTATACACCTGTGTCCATGGAGGGGATTGGAACAAATCACATGATTTGCATGTGATTTGGGTGTCCCAATACTTTTGGCAATATAGTGTATTTATATCTGGAATTCATCTTTAGGAATGTAATTGAGCTCCTCCTCTTGCGGTGTCGTATTCCTTTCTTGGCATGCTTCATCGTTCTTCGTAATGCTCAACACTCGGCACGGTTGAATGTTCCTATCCCCGCTGTAAGGAATTGTCGCAATGTTTCCATGTAAAGTAACTAGGGTCCATCCATCTTCATTCATTGGTCTCCCTCTAGTGGCCATCCATGATATCACCTGTATTTACTGAACTATACGCTTGTCACTGCTGGAGAACTGCGTTGTCGCACGAGGCCACAAATTCATGTAATTGCTGCTAGAGTGTGTTTTGGTGTCACAAATGGTTTTAAATGTTACTGATTGGAAAAGCACTATACCAGGACATGAGCAGCTTATATATGTGTATATCTGTATCTATCTATATATTACAAAATATATGAAAAATATTTTTTAAAAAATATATTTTTTTTAAATATATTCCTTAGATTTAACATATAAAACTGTCATTTTAACATATATTTGTAAATGCATTCCAAAAATGTAGATTTGTATTTTTAAAGACATATAGTATATTTGAAATGTACTTTTAAAAATATTTTTCATATATTTTGTAATAGAAATGCATTTCAACATGCAGTATATATATATATATACACACACATATATATATATATATATACACACACATATATATATATATATATATATATATATATATACACACATATACACACACACATATATATATATATATATATATATATATATATATATATATATACAGTTGCAAGAAAAAGTATGTGAACCCCTTGGAATTACGTGGAGTTTTGCATGAATTGGGCATAAAATGTGCTCTGAAAGTCATCTAAGTCACAACAATAGAAGAACACAGTCTGCTGAACATATTACTACACAAACATTAGATGTTGCCATGGTTTAATTGCACATAACATGTAAATATTCACAGCGCAGGGAGGAAAAAGTATGTGAGGCCCTAGCTTAATGACTTCTCCCAGAGCTAATTGGAGCCAGGAGTGAGCCAACCTTGCCTCCAATCAGTGTGATGATATTGGATGTTTTGCTGACAGCTGTCCTGCCCTTAAAAAAACACACACCTGTTTTAGGTTTACTGGTTTCAAGAAGCACTGTCTGATGTGAACCATGCCTCGCAGAAAAGAGCTCTCAGAAGTCCTACGATCAAGAATTGTTGACTTGCATGAAGCTGGAAAGGGTTACAAAAGTATCTCCAAAAGCCTTGATGTTCATGTGTCCACGGTAAGACAGACTGTCTACAAATGGAGAAAGTTTAGCACTGTTGCTACTCTCCCTAGGCACGGTCATCCTGTAAAAATGACTGCAAGAGCACAGCGCAGAATGCTGCATGAGGTAAAGAAGAATCCCAGAGTGTCAGCTAAAGACCTACAGAAATTTCTGGCAAATGCTAACATTTTTGTTGACACATCTACAATAAGGAAAACATTAAACAAGAATGGAGTACATGGGGGGACACCACGGAGGAAGCCATTGCTGTCCAAAAAGAATATTGCAGCACGTTTGAAGTTTGCAAAAGAGCACCTGGATGTTCCACAGCACTACTGGCAAAATATACTGTGGACAGATGGAACCAAGATTAAGTTGTTTGGGAAGAACACACAACACTATGTGTGGAGAAAAAAAGGCCCAGCACACCAACATCAAAACCTTATCCCCACTGTAAAACATGGCGGAGGGAGCATCATGGTTTGGGGCTGCTTTGCTGCCTCAGGGCCTGGACGGATTGTTGTCATTGATGGGAAAATGAATTCCAGAGTTTATCAAGACATTTTGCAGGAAACCGTACGACCATCTGTCCGCCAACTGAAGCTCCACAGAAGATGGGTGATGCAACAGGACAATGACCCAAAGCATACAAGTAATTCAACAAAACAATGGCTGCAACAGCACAGAATACGCCTTCTGGAGTGGCCCAGTCAGAGTCCTGACCTCAACCCGATTGAAATGCTGTGGCATGACGTTAAGAGAGCGATTCACACCAGACATCCCAAGAATATTGCTACACTGAAACAGTTTTGTGAAGAGGAGTGGTCCAAAATTACTCCAGATCGTTGTGCAGGTCTGATCTGCAACTACAGGAAACATTTGGTTGAGGTTATTGCTGCCAAAGGAGGGTCAACCAGTTATTAAGTCCAAAGGTTCACATACTTTTTCCTCCCTGCACTGTGCATGTTTACATGTTATGTGCAATTAAACCATGGCAACATCTAATGTTTGTGTAGTATTATGTTCAGCAGACTGTGTTCTTCTATTGTTGTGACTTAGATGACGTTCAGAGCACATTTTATGCCCAATTCATGCAAAACTCCACGTAATCCCAAGGGGTTCACATACTTTTTCTTGCAACTGTATATACACACATATATATATATATACACACACACACACACATATATATATATATATATACATACACATATATACATACATACATATATATATATATATATACACATATACATATGGGCAAAATTATAGTGTTTCAAATATATGTCAATATATTTCGGAAGAATATTTTTAAAATGTATTTTAAATATACTTTTCTTCCATAAAAATATATGTTAAAATGACTTTTTTTATATGGAAAAAAATCTGCAGAATATATTTTAAAATATATATATTTTTAAATATTTTTCATATATTTTGTAATAAAAACGCATTTCAACATACAGTGTGTATGTGTATATATATATATATATTTAATTAAATATACTGAATACGGCCAAAATTGCAGCATTTCAAATATATGTCAATATATTTGAGAAGATTATTTTTAAAATATATTTCAAATATATTTTTCTTCCATGTGGGCAATCACAGGGATTACATGGTACCCAGAGCCTCAGATCAGCTGGGTACAGGGTCTCCACGTACCAAGATGTCAAATGACAGGCCCGTACACAGTGATCACTGGGTGGATAGGCCAGTTGTTGGCTTTCTTTTCAGTGCCGTTCATACCGGGTAAATGATGGGCTGTTGATGGACGTACAATGGGAGAAAAGGGGTTAAATGACCGCGACAAACCAAGTATTAAAGCGTATGTAAACCCCAAAATGAATAGGTTTGTCATCATGTCTCACTGTAAAAAAATTTTTTTTCTAGGATTCTGTTACAAAGTTTTTTTTTTTTACCTGAAGATCCTGAATGTAACATCATTTCCTTTTTCTGGCTGACAACACTAAGCCATTGCTTCACTATCTGAAGCAGCGTGGTCAGCATTCTGTATGCACTTCTACATTCACCTACTGAGCTGCCAATCAGCTCTACCAGTAAGGAAGACCAATGGCCAACAGAACCTGCCATGTCTTCTCCTGCCATCCGCATCTTTATTCAACAGATTTCTACTCACTACCTATTTCGATTTTGTTGCGGTCCCACTTTAATAATAGGCAGAATATGCCGGTTCGGTCAGATGTGCATTAAAGATCGATTTCTTTTTCCTTAGGTATAAACTGTGAGACTTCAGACAAGTCCCACGTCAAAGGAGCGGTGGGCGCGGCTGTTGTGGCATTGCTCATCATATTGGCAGTAGTCCTGGTGATATGGTATAGGTAAGTACTATGACTTCCCACATGGAAGAAAAATATATTTTAAAAATATTCTTCCCAAATATATTGCCATTTATTTTAAATGCTACAATTCTGGCCGTATTCAATATATTTCAACATATATATATATTATATGTTGAAATGCGTTTTTATTACAAAATATATGATAAATATTTGAAAATATATATTTTTTTAATATATACCTCCGATTTTTTTTCCATATAAAAAAGTCATTTTAACATATATCTTTATGGAAGAAAAATATATTTTAAATATATTTTAAAAATATTCTTCCCAAATAGATTGCCATATTTTTAAATGCTGCAATTTTGGCCATATTCAATATATTTATATATATATATATATATATATATATATATACTGCATGTTGAAATGTGTTTTTATTACAAAATATATGAAACATATTTAAAAAAAACTAATTTTAAATATTTTGTATGACTTTAAAAATACAAATCTCCATTTTTGGAATGCATTTACAAATATATGTAAAAATATACCGTATTTTTCGCTCCATAAGACGCACCTAGGTTTTAGAGGCAGAAAACAGGAAAAAAAAATTCTGAACTAATGGACTGCAGACACAGTACATGAGATGACCAGAGACTGTGGACACAGTAGAGGAGATGAACAGAGACTGCGGACATAGTACAGGGGATGACCAGAGACTGCGGACATAGTACAGGAGATGACCAGAGACTGCGGACATAGTACAGGAGATGACCAGAGACTGCGGACATAGTACAGGAGATGACCAGAGACTGCGGACACAGTACAGGAGATGACTAGAGACTGCGGACAGTACAAGGATGACCAGAGACTGCAGACACAGTACAGGAGATGACCAGAGACTGCGGACACAGTACAGGGGATGACCAGAGACTGCAGACACAGTACAGGAGATGACCAGAGACTGCAGACACAGTACAGGGGATGACCAGAGACTGCAGACACAGTACAGGGGATGACCAGAGACTGCGGACACAGTACAGGAGATGACCAGAGACTGCGGACACAGTACAGGGGATGACCAGAGACTGCGGACACAGTACAGGAGATGACCAGAGACTGCGGACACAGTACAGGAGATGACCAGAGACTGCGGACATAGTACAGGAGATGACCAGAGACTGCGGACATAGTACAGGAGATGACCAGAGACTGCGGACACAGTACAGGAGATGACCAGAGACTGCGGACACAGTACAGGAGATGACCAGAGACTGCGGACATAGTACAGGAGATGACCAGAGACTGCGGACATAGTACAGGAGATGACCAGAGACTGCGGACACAGTACAGGAGATGACCAGAGACTGCGGACATAGTACAGGAGATGACCAGAGACTGCGGACATAGTACAGGAGATGACCAGAGACTGCGGACATAGTACAGGAGATGACCAGAGACTGCGGACATAGTACAGGAGATGACCAGAGACTGCGGACACAGTACAGGAGATGACCAGAGACTGCGGACACAGTACAGGAGATGACCAGAGACTGCGGACACAGTACAGGAGATGACCAGAGACTGCGGACATAGTACAGGAGATGACCAGAGACTGCGGACATAGTACAGGAGATGACCAGAGACTGCGGACATAGTACAGGAGATGACCAGAGACTGCGGACATAGTACAGGAGATGACCAGAGACTGCAGACATAGTACAGGAGATGACCAGAGACTGCAGACATAGTACAGGAGATGACCAGAGACTGCAGACATAGTACAGGAGATGACCAGAGACTGCGGACACAGTACAGGAGATGACCAGAGACTGCGGACATAGTACAGGAGATGACCAGAGACTGCAGACAGCACAGGGGATGACCAGAGACTGCGGACAGCACAGGGATGACCAGAGACTGCGGACAGCACAGGGATGACCAGAGACTGCGGACAGCACAGGGATGACCAGAGACTGCGGACAGCACAGGGATGACCAGAGACTGCGGACAGCACAGGGATGACCAGAGACTGCAGACATAGTACAGGGATGACCAGAGACTGCGGACAGTACAGGAGATGACCAGAGACTGCGGACAGCACAGGGGTGACCAGAGACTGCAGACATAGTACAGGGATGACCAGAGACTGCGGACAGCACAGGGATGACCAGAGACTGCAGACATAGTACAGGGATGACCAGAGACTGCGGACAGTACAGGAGATGACCAGAGACTGCGGACAGCACAGGGGTGACCAGAGACTGCAGACATAGTACAGGAGATGACCAGAGACTGCGGACACAGTACAGGAGATGACCAGAGACTGCGGACAGTACAGGAGATGACCAGAGACTGCGGACAGTACAGGAGATGACTGCTAACCTTTGGGGAGGGGGGGGGGGAGCAGGTACCTGAATTTGACAGGTACCCACTCTTACTTCCGCGGAGTTGTTCTTTGATCTTACCTGTTCCTCTATCCAGCGGCGCGCTGTCTTCCCGGCTTCTGTAGTGTCGGCGCTCGGCGGACAGCCGGATGCCCAGTGCGCATGAGCGAGAAGCGCTGCGCTTTGTGATTGATCCGGCGGCTTCTGGGATCTGTCATGTGTCCCAGGTACCACCTTACCATTCACAAATAGACCTCTTCTTGCGCATGCGCACTTGGGACCCAGCTGTCACGCACACTACAGAAGCCGGGAAGACAGCGCGCCGCTGGATAGAGGAACAGGTAAGGTCCCACTGCAGAGCTGAGCGGCTGGCCCGGTATTCTGACACGGCGGTGGAAATACCGGAACGGCCGCTCCATATTCGCTCCATAAGACGCACTGACATTTCCCCCCCTTTTTTGGGGGGAAAAAAGTGCGTCTTATGGAGCGAAAAATACGGTATGTTAAAATGACATTTTTATATGTTAAAAAAAATCTAAAGAACATATTTAAAAAAATATATATTTTTAAAGCAGTAGTCCCCAAACTGTGGCTCAGGTGGCTGGATGTGGCCCTTTGCTTGCCTTTCTCAGGCCCCTGGGACACTATTCCTTCTATTGATACAAGGTACCATTTCTTCTACACCAGCAATGGGGCATAATTCCTGTCACTGATAACGACAATAGGGCATTATTCTTCCCACTGACACCAACTGCAGCGCCCTATTTTTCCCACTGACAGCATTGATGGAACACTATTCCTCCCACTCAGGCCCCTGGGACACTATTACTTCTACTGATACAAGACACCATCTCTTCTACACCAGCAATGGGGCATCATTCCTGTCACTGACACCAACAATAGGGCACTATTCTTCCCACTGACACCTTTGATGGGACACTATTCCTCCCACTAACACCAACTACAAGGCCCTCTTTTTACCACTGACACCTTTGATGGGACACTATTCCTCCCACTAACACCAACTGCAGGGCCCTAATTTTCCCACTGACACCATTGATGGGACACTATTCTTCCCACTCAGGCCCTTGAGACACTATTCCTTCTACTGATACAAGACACCATTTCTTCTACACCAGCAATGGGGCATTATTCCTGTCACTGACACCAACAATAGAGCCCTATCTTTCCCACCGACACAATTGATGGAACACTATTCCTCCCACTATCACCAACTGCAGGGCCCTATCTTTCCCACTGACACCATTGATTTTTCCCACTGGCACCATTGATGGAACACTATTCCTCCCACTGACACCATTGATGGAACACTATTCCTCCCACTGACACCATTGATGGAACACTATTCCTCCCACTGACACCAATGATGGGGCACTATTCCTCCCACTGACACCATTGATGGAACACTATTCCTCCCACTGACACCAATGATGGGGCACTATTCCTCCCACTGACACCAATGATCGGGCACTATTCCTCCCACTGACACCAATGATGGGGCACTATTCCTCCCACTGACACCAATGATGGGGCACTATTCCTTCCACTGATACCAATGATGGGGCACTATTCCTCCCAGTAATACCAATGATAGGGCACTATTCCTCCCACTGACACCATTGATGGGACACTAGCAGCAGTGTACATGAGGCCTAATCCTGGTATTCCTACGCGCATTGCGTTCAGCTGCAGATAGTCGACCGCGGACACAGCACTTTCCTTCTTTTCCTAAATGCAGCTAAACGTTGTTAATCGTCCTGTAGCCATAAATTCCTCTGCACCAGTGCAGTAACCATTGATACCACTGTGTGGCAGCACAGAGGCAAATGGTTATATCTCCCACCTGGCAGTACTGGGGTTGTTGGTCCAAATCCCAACCATAGCACCACCTGCCTTGAGTTTGCATGTTCTCCCTGTGCCTGCGTGGGTTTCCTCTGGGTGCTCCAGTTTCCTCCCACACTCCAAAGACATGATGGTAGGTTAATTGGCTCCTGTCTAAATTGTCCCTAGTATGTGTATGTATGAATGTGAGTTAGGGACCTTAGATTGTACGCTCCTCGGGGGCGGGGACTGATGTGAATGTACAATATATATGTGAAGCGCTGTGTACATTGACGGTGCTATATAAGTACCTGAAATAAATCAATCAATGACAATACACAAACCATGCTATCCAGGATCAGCACATATCTGCATTATAGTAAATACAAACTCCAATTTCTTTTCACAGAAAAAAAAAAAATGCTTCAAGGCAAAAAAATGCTTCAAGGCCACCGAAACCAACAAATGAAGTCGCCTCCATGGATACCAATACCTATGTGAATGTGATGGTCGGTATTTTTCGTTTAGAACATTTATGACCTTTTGCAGGTTTTGTTTTCTTTTTCAAAGTCCATAAAATAACAGAATTCTGTAAATGATGGTTGTGAAGAAAGTACAGATAATGTCCAAACCTGGTTTTTTTGTGTATTATTTTTTTTTTTACATTTCTGAAGAGTAGGTCACGGGGAAATGCCTCTTTTTGGTATCTGTGTCCCATTGGGGGACATTGCTCTTTAATTCTTGTCTTGTGAACACAACAGGAAATGAGAGGGAATCCCCTCTAAGGCCGGCCATACATGGCTCGAAATTCAAACGATTTTTCATCCGAAAATCAGACCTAAGAATAATCGGCCGATTTTCGCTCTGTTAGTGGGGTCAATGGCACCGGCCGATTTTTGTGGTTCCTCCCCTTTTCGGTGATCGGACATGTTGGAAATCCCCTCTAAGAACGGCCATACATGGGTCGAAATTCAAACGATTTTTCATCCAAAAATCGGACCTAAGAATAATCGGCCGATTTTCGCTCTGTTAGTGGGGTCAATGGCACCGGTCGATTTTCATGGTTCCTCCCCTTTTTGGTGATCGGACATGTTGGAAATCCCCTCTAAGGCCTGCTCTAAGGCCGGCCATACATATGTCGAAATTCGACCGATTTTTCATCCAAAAATCAGACCTAACAATAATCGTCCGATTTTGGATCTGTTAGTGGGGTCAATGGCACCAGCGATTTTAGTGGTTTCTCCCCTTTTTGGTGATTTGGCATGTTGGAAATCCCCTCTAAGGCTGGCCATACGTGGGTTGAAATTTTACCAATTTTTTTGTCCAAAAATCAGACCTAAGAATAACCGGACAATTTTTGCTCTGTTAGTGGGGTCAATGGCACCGGCCGATTTTAGTGGTTCCTCCCCTTTTTGGTGATTGGGCATGTTGGAAATCCCCTCTAAGGCTGGCCATACGTGGGTTGAAATTTGACTGATTTTTCGTCCGAAAATCGGACCTAAGAATAATCGACCGATTTTCGCTCTGTTAGTGGGGTCAATTGCACCGGCCGATTTTCGTGGTTCCTCCCCTTTTTGGTGATCTGGCATGTTGGAAATTCCCTCTAAGGCCGGCCATACATATGTCAAAATTTGACCGATTTTTCATCCAAAAATCAGACCTAAGAATAATCGACCGATATTCGCTCTGTTAGTGGGTCAATGACACCGACCGATTTTCGTGGTTCCTCCCCTTTTCGGTGATCGGGCATGTTGGAAAATTCGTGAAAAACTTCAGATTTTCGACTCGATGGTCAAATCGTACGATCGTTTTTTCCAAAAAGAATATGCGCAGGAGCCGTGACCTGGAAGGAGCAGAAGTTTCGCCTGTTATACGGGGTGAACTTTATGACTCGGTTGGACGATTTTCCAAATCATTGATGACACCATCGGATTACCGAGCGAACAACGTTTTGGATTTTCGTACAAAAAAATCGGACCTAAGAATAATCGGCTGATTTTCGCTCTATTAGTGGGGTCAATGGCACCGGCTGATTTTCATGGTTCCTCCCCTTTTCGGTTCAGGCATGTCGGAAAATTTGTGAAAAACAACCAGTTTTCGACTCAATGATGGTCAAATTGTACGATCGTTTTTTTCCGTAAAGAATATGCGCATGAGCCGTGACCTGGAAGGAACAGAAGTTTCGCCTGTTATATGGGGTGAACTTTATGACTCGGTCGGACGATTTTCAAAATCATTGACGGCACCATCAGAACGCGAACTACGTTTTCAATTTTCGGCCGAAAAATCGTTCGGAATTCGACCCATGTATGGCCTGCATTAGGCTAGGTTGGGGGTGCTGGAATTAATGGGATTCCTGCACCTGAAACCCCATTGTGTTTCTCTTGCATCTCACGCCGCAGCGTGACCGCGGGTGCTGGAACCGCATGGAAACCGCATGATCAAAAATATCATGTGTGAAACGCGGACACAGCAGCCCGTTCAAACGAAGCGCTGTTTGTGTTTTTTTTTTACATGTATTTTTAACCGCTTTCCCGCCACCCTATAGCAGATATAATGCTACAGAGCGGCGGGGGGGGCGCAAAATCACATGTATATATAACTAACACAGCACACAGTTAACCCTTTGATCGCCCCAGATGTTAACCCCTTCCTGCCCAGTGCCACTAGTACAGCGTCAGGGCTTTTTATTAGCACTGATCACTGTATTGGTGTCACTGGGGATGTCAGTGACACAAAGTTAGTCCCCCCCCCCCCAGTGTCAGAATACCTGCTGCAGTCCCGCTGTAAGTCACTGATCGCCGCCATTACTAGTAAAAAAAGAAAAAAAATCCCAGTATCTTTCCCGCCATTTGTAAACGCTATAACTTTCACTTAAACCAATTAATTTACACATTTCGGGATTTTTTTTTTTATGTAGCAGAATCGGGGCAGACTGACCATTTGGAAACTCGGGCACGGTGCAGACTGACAACTCATGGGGCCCCCGGGCAATAGGGGATCATGGGGCCCCTGTGTCCTCACCCACACCCAAAAAAGCCTATGAAATAGCCAATGAAAGGTACCAGGGGCATCTCATGGGGCCCCCTACTGACCCTGTGCCCTCGGGCAGTGCCCAAGTACTCGAATGGTCAGTCCGCCCCTGCACGGGAACTGCCCGAGTGCCCAGGGTCAGTAGGGGGCCCCATGAGATGCCCCTGGTACCTTTTTCATAGGCTTTTTTGAGTTTGGGCAAGGACACAGGGGCCCCATGATCCCCTATTGCCCGGGGGCCCCATGAGTTGTCAGTCCGCCTCTGAGCAGAATACATTTTGGCCTAAATTTAAGACAAAATATGAATTTTTTATAAATTATTTACTGGACATGTTTAATAGCAAAAAGTCAAAAATATTGTTTTTTTTTCTCAAAATTGTTGGTCTTCTTTTTTTGTTTATAGCACAAAAAATAAAAAATACAGAGGTGATCAAATACCACCGAAAGAAAGCTCTATTCATGGGAAAAAAAGGATGTAAATTTCATTTGGGTGCAGCGTTGCATGACCGTGCAATTGTCAGTAAAAATAACACAGCGCCATTACACAAAAAAATGGCCTGGTCAGGAAGGGGGGAATCCTCTGGAGGGCGAGGGGTTAATACTACAATTAGTTGAGGCCCCCTGGTGCTTAATTTTCATTCTGTTGCTGAGCTACCTCCTGCACTATGGCATGCACTTAGAATTCTGATGGTAGAGCCAAAAAGACTAATGCAGGCCATAGATGGGGAGAAAACCGATCGATTTTTCTTTAAAAAAATGAAAAATCGGTCGTTCAATCGGCCGACGTTACCAGGAACGGTAAAAAAAAATCGGACGATTTTCATCCCGTCTACAGCCGGCAAAAAGTGTCCCTGCAGAGAACTCTGCTATTTCTTTGACAGTTCTTTGACATTTATAGCGGTTGCAACAATGTATCTATTTGTATCCATTTCAGATACAGATGTTTTTATTTGGAAACAGATACATTGTTGCAACCGCTATAAATGTCAAAGAACTGTCAAAGAAATAGCAGAGTTCTCTGCAGGGACACTTTTTGCCAGACTGGAATTCTTCTTCTTCATCCTCTTCTTCTTCATCCTCTTTTTTTTCTTCCTCTTCTTCTTCTTCCTCTTCTTCTACTTCCTCTTCTTCTACTTCTTCTACTTCTTCATCCTCTTCTTCTTCATCCTCTTCTTCTTCTTCATCCTCTTCTTCTTCTTCATCTTCTTCATCTTCTTCCTCTTCTTCTTCATCCTCTTCTTCTTCTTCATCCTCTTCTTCTTCTTCATCTTCTTCCTCTTCTTCTTCTTCTTCTTCATCCTCTTCTTCATCCTCTTCTTCTTCATCCTCTTCCTCTTCTTCTTCATCCTCTTCTTCTTCATCCTCTTCTTCTTCTTCCTCTTCTTCTTCTTCCTCTTCTTCTGCTTTATCCTCTTCTTCTTTTTCTTCTTCTTTTTGTCTTCCTCTTGCAGGTCACTGCTCATGCGCAGATTTTTTATCGGTAAAAAGATCGTCTGATTTGCCCATAATTGCCGCGAAAATCGGCCGATCTTTTTCCAACTTTACTGATGAAAAAAATCTGCCAAAATACCGAAAAACGGCAGACCTATTAACCCACTAACGATCCGAAAATCGTCCGATTTTATTTTCGGCCGAAAAATCGGCCGATTTTCGACCCATCTATGTCCTGCATAAATGATAGCTGGCCGTGACTTTGCAGTCTTATAATGTTTGTACCCTAAAATTTCTAGGCACCCCATAATCCGAGACCTTTCATTGAAAGTCCTTACGCAGCGCTGCAGACAGACAACAGATGCCCGGACTATGAACAACTACAGGTAACAACATCCTAACAGCCAGAATTCTTGTACAGGCGTGCCTCGGTTTACGAACGCCTCGGTTAACGTAATTTTCAGTTTACGAATAAAAATCCATTGAAAATAACGCCTCGGTTTATGAAATTTTTTCGCAATACGAACGGATTAATTGGTTTTCAATGCATTTTCGATTTTTTTTTTTTTAATCATGTCCCTGTACAGTATTTATGCCTTTAAAGTGCACTTTTAAAGAGTTTTGAGCAGATAAAAGACTTTTTTTTTACTTTTTTCTAACCTCCGGAACGGACTATTTGGTTTCTAGCGCATTCCTATGGGAGTCCCGCAGAACGCATTAAATTCGTAAACCGAGGTACGCCTGTAGTTGTTTTCTTTGAAGAGAAACCCATACCAATTAAAGGGAATGTTTCTAGATAAATGACTCAGAGAATATTACATTGAGGCAGAAAAATACAATGACAATTTCATGAAAATAGATAACAGGGTCGTTAAAGTGTTACTAAACGAATTTTCTTATTAATTACATTGCTCAAAAAAAATTAATGGAACACTTTGAAAAGCCATCAGATCTCAATGGGGAAAAATATCATTCTGGATCTCTATACTGATATGGACGGGGTAATGTGTTGGGAATGTAAGGATTCCCCATCGTTTGATGGAAATGAAAATGATCCCATGAGAGATCCAACATCCGGCCATATGAATAGATAATTTCATTTCACTTTACCTCTGGTGGCCCCACAACCCAGACCCAGGCGCTTTAGGCGTTCTCTTCTAGATCTTATCTTGTTTCTTTTCCCTTCTCACTTATTTTTTTTTTAACCTCTTCCCGTCTGGCCCATGTCGATAAACGGCCGATACAGATGGACGTTTTTAAAAACGACCCCGCATGCACTTCCTGTGCGCGCTCCCTGGGAGCGCGCGGCACCTATTGAACACAGATCGCTGTATGGAACCTCTGTGTTAGGTCCCGATTCATGTGATCACTGATTGGCCAATCAGTGATCGCATGAAGATTAGTAAATGATACAGCGCTGAGCAAACTGTTGGCGCTATATAAATCCTGTATAATAATAATAATAATAATAATAATAAACAAGATGTCACTTCTGACATCATTGCTTACTACATGTGAAATCTGTGAATGATCACATGGTACAGGGCTATTCACAACAGCCTTGTACCATGTGACAAGCTGTGACCAATTACAGCTCTCACAGTATTTCTCAATGACTGCAGGAATGCAGCCAGAGAGAAGGAGAAATGATTGCTTTTACAGCCTTTATGGGTGTAAAAGCAATCAGTGTAAAAAAAGAAAAAAAATCTTCATCACCCCCCACAAGTAGTACAGTGTCACCATGGTGACTCTGTACTGATGGGGTGACAGTATGTTAAAAAAAAAAAAAACATAAATAAGAATATAAAAAAAAAAATAAAAATGTTTTGAAAAATTAGAATTTTTGGTTATAAACTAATTTGGGTTATTTTTTTTTTTTACTAAAAAGATAACTGAATACCTTTTTGGCCAAGATTTATGAAGAAATATTATTTATTTGCAACATTTTATAAGAAAAACACTTTTTTTTTCAAAATGTTTGGACTTTTTCATTTATATAGCTAAAAAAATGAAAATCCCGGTGTTGAATAAATACCACCAAAATAAACTTTTATCTGCCTCAAAAAATTGCTAAAAGATTCATATGGGTACAGTGTTGCATGACCGTGCAATTGTCATTCAAAGTGTGATAGCGCTGAAAGCTGGAAATTCGCCTGGACGGGAAGGGGGGTGAAAGTGTCCGGACTTGAAGTGGTTAAAGTGGAATTTTTTTTGTTGCTGGGCAGAATAAAAATGCAAAACATGACAAAAACGCACTACCATGCATTTCAGCAGATTCCCCATTGAACTCTATTGTAGCAAAAACGTGGTTTTTGCTTTTAAAAAAAGTCCTCGGCCATTTCCAAAAACGCAGCAGCTCAAAAAAGCATAAATATGAACATTTTCCATAGGAATCCATGGTAAATGGACTGTAGTGCGTTTCTGCAAAAATGGGCACCTTCTTCTTCCTTTTCTTTACAGGAGGTCAGGGGTGATAGGGCCCCCGGGCAATAGGAGATCATGGGGCCCCTGTGTCCTTGTCCAAACTCAAAAAAGCCTATGAAAAAGGTACCAGGGGCATCTCATGGGGCCCCCTACTGACCCCGGGCCCTCGGGCAGTGCCCGAGTTTCCAAATGGTCAGTCCGCCCCTGCAGGAGGTATAAATGATGATCTCTCAACCACAACCTGCCTCTACTCAAAATCTGAAGGACAGTTAACTGGCTCTGAGTTTAGAAAGTTTGGATACTCCTGACCTAAGACATGGACACATGCCAACAAGCACTTCCAGTAATTGTGCCGAAAAATATTTGTATCCGAAATAGTAGGATAATGAGCGCGGCCTAGGTTAGTTAAATATTATTATTACTGAAGACGTGTTCCATTGGGATAATTTAGGGATTAAAGTTTAGTTCCTTGTAGTCAATGCCATTTAACCCTTTCATACGGAGGGTCAACTAAATGTTAAAGCCAGGTTTGCAACTTTGACATGTTGGTAAACTGTACATATCATCCCAACTACTCTGGGTGAACCATATCGTGTTTTTTTCAAGACATATTGGGCTTTCATTTGGTGGTAAATGGTAATGGATTTCTCCTGATTTTTTTTATTAACCACTTCCCGTCCGGCCATTGTATATAAACAGCCGGACAGTGGCAGTGCAGAGTCGGGTGGCCGTTTACAAACAGCCTCCCCGCACCTTGCTTGTGCGCGCTCCCTGGGAGCATGCAGCACAGCGATCCGGTGCCCGCTGGGTCCTCCGGACACAGAGAAACACCGATCGTCGGACGGGACCTCTGTACGGGGTCCCGATCATGTGATGCAGAGTAGTAAGCAAGATGTCACTTGTGACATCATTGCTTACTACGCGTGAAATCTGTGAATGATCACAGAGGTCACATGGTACAGGGCTATTCACAACAGCCTTGTACCATGTGACAAGCTGTGACCAATCACAGCTCTCACAGTATTTCTCAATGGCTGCAAGAATGCAGCCAGAGAGAAGGAGAAATGATTGCTTTTATAGCCTTTTGTAAAAGCAATCAGTGTAAAAAAATAAAATAAAATCTTCATCACACCCCACAAGTAGTACAGTGTCACTATGGTGATACTGTGCTGCTAGGGTGACAGTATGTAAAAATACCATAAATAATAATTTAAAAAAATAAAAAAAATGTAAAAAAAAATGTAAAAAAATTATATTTTTTGGTTATAAACTAGTTTGTTTTTTTTTTTACTAAAAAGATAACGGAATAAATTTTGCCCAAGATTTATGATGAAATACTATTTATTTGCAAAATTTTATAAGAAAAACACTTTTTTTTCAAAATTTTTGGACTTTTTCATTTACATAGCAACAAAAATTAAAATCCCAGCGGTGAATAAATACCACCAAAATAAAGCTTTATCTGTCTCAAAAAAAATGCTAAAAAATTCAAATGAGCACAGTGTTGCATGACCACGCAATTGTCATTCAAAGTGTGATAGCGCTGAAAGCTGAAAATTGGCCTGGGTGGGAAGGGGGTGAAAGTGTCTGGACTGGAAGGGGGTGAAAGTGTCTGGACTGGAAGGGGGTGAAAGTGTCTGGACTGGAAAGGGGGAAAGTGTCCGGACTGGAAGGGGTGAAAGTGTCCGGACTGGAAGGGGGGGAAAGTGTCCGGACTGGAAGGGGGGGAAAGTGTCCGGACTGGAAGCGGGTGAAAGTGTCCGGACTGGAAGGGGGTGAAAGTGTCCAAACTGGAAGGGGGGGGGGAGTGTCCGGACTGGAAGGGGGTGAAAGTGTCCGGACTGGAAGGGGTGAAAGTGCCTGGACTGGAAGGGGGTGAAAGTGTCCGAACTGGAAGGGGGTGAAAGTGTCCGAACTGGAAGGGGGTGAAAGTGTCCGGACTGGAAGGGGGGGAAAGTGTCCGAACTGGAAGGGGGTGAAAGTGTCCAAACTGGAAGAGGGTGAAAGTGTCCGGACTGGAAGGGGTGAAAGTGTCCGGACTGGAAGGGGGTGAAAGTGTCCGGACTGGAAGGGGGGAAAGTGTCCGGACTGAAAGGGAGGGAAGTGTCCGGACTGGAAGGGGGTGAAAGTGTCCGGACTGGAAGGGGGGAAAGTGTCCGGACTGGAAGGGGGTGAAAGTGTCCACACTGGAAGGGGGTGAAAGTGTCCGAACTGGAAGGGGGTGAAAGTGTCCGGACTGGAAGGGGGGGAAAGTGTCCGAACTGGAAGGGGGTGAAAGTGTCCAAACTGGAAGAGGGTGAAAGTGTCCGGACTGGAAGGGGTGAAAGTGTCCGGACTGGAAGGGGGTGAAAGTGTCCGGACTGGAAGGGGGGAAAGTGTCCGGACTGGAAGGGGGGGAAGTGTCCGGACTGGAAGGGGGAGAAAGTGTCCGAACTGGAAGGGGGAGAAAGTGTCTGGACTGGAAGGGGTTAACAAAGGAAAACTGGCAAAAATAGTAGAGAAACAAATTAAATGTAGATGTATATTTCTAGTTATTACCAAAATCTACCACCAAAGAACAGCCCCAAATAAATTCTCCTGCTCCTGTGATTGCAGTCATACCACATACAGTACATATAGGGCCCAGAAACAATAATGCGCATTTTCCTTTCTACCTAAAAAATGCTTTTTCCTCCTTTCAAGAGGGGAAAACACAGCCAGGCTGTACAGTGAAGAGGCTATTACAGCAATCGGGTAATTGGTTCCTGATCGTTTTTTTACAGGATGCAGTGCCGTCAATGATAAAACCGGACAGAAGGGGGCGCCAATCTAAGTGTAGAGGGTTAATAATTTATTGGTAACATAAGGTGTAAAACTAATGACAAACGTAAGAAGTTAAAAGGCATGGTAAAAGAAATCCTTTGGTAAGCCTTCAGTCAGCCAGCGATGTGTTAATGGGTCCTGGTCATTCAGGAGGAGCGGAGATGGAGCCGTCAGCTGTCAGCAGTGCAGAGAGATTTGAAAATGGCGCCGAAACCAGCATGGACAGCAAGGAAGTCCGGACCCGGCGGGTGGCCAATGGCAGAGCGGGAAAAAGTCAGGTGACGCGTTTCAAAGCACTTGCTTCTTCTTCAGACCGTCAATGACAGTTCAGCCTCTGCACTAGAGGGGGTGCTGTGCAGCATGCTCTCATCACAAACACAGCAGCCTATATATGTGGCCCCACAGATAAAGACCCACATCAGAATGTGAAGTAGTGATACAGATAAAATATTTTTTTTTTTTACTTTTTTCTGACCTCCGGAACGGATTAATTGGTTTTCAATGCATTTAAAAATTAATTTTTAATCATGTCCCTGTATAGTATTTATGCCTTTAAAGTGAACCTTATATAAAGTGTTTTGAACAGATAAAATACTTTTTTTAACTTTTTTTTCTGACCCCCGGAACGGATTAATTGGTTTTCAATGCATTTACGATTTTTTTTTTTAAATCATGTCCCTGTACAGTACTATGCTTTTAAATTGCACTCTATAAAGATTAATTGGTTTTCAATGCATTTACAAATACATTTTTAATCATGTCCCTGTACAGTATTTATGCCTTTAAAATGCACTCTATAAAGAGTTTTGAACAGATAAGACTTTTTTTTTTTACTTTTTCTGACCTCCGGAACGAATTAATTGGTTTTCAATGCATTTACAAAATTTTTTCGCAATACGAACAAATTAATTGGTTTTCAATGCATTTACAAAAAATTTTCGCAATACGAACGGATTAATTGGTTATCAATGCATTTACAAATACATTTTTAATCATGTCCCTGTACAGTATTTATGCCTTTAAAGTGCACTTTATAACGAGTTTTGAACAGATAAAAGACTTTTTTTTTACTTTTTTCTGACCTCCAGATTGAGTTAATTGGTTTTCAATGCATTTCCAAATACATTTTTAATCATGTCCCTGTACAGTACTATGCTTTTAAATTGCACTCTACAAAGAGTTTTGAACAGATAAAAGACTTTTTTGTTTACTTTTTTCTGACCTCTGGAACAGATTAATTGGTTTTCAATGCATTTAAGAATTTTTTTCTCAATACGAACGGATTAATTGGTTTTCAACGTATTTACAATTTATTTTTTAATCATGTCCCTGTACAGTACTATGCCTTTAAAGTGCACTTTATAAAGAGTTTTGAACAGATAATACTTTTTTGACTTTTTTCTGACCTTCAAAATGGATTAATTGGTTTTCAATGCATCTATGAATTTTTGTTCGCAATACGAACAGATTAATTGGTTTTCAATGCATTTACAAATTAATTTTTAATCATGTCCCTGTACAGTATTTATGCCTTTAAAGCAGGGGCGGACTGACCATTTGGAAACTCAGGCACTGCCCGAGGGCTCAGGGTCAGTAGGGGGCCCCATGAGATGCCCCTGGTACCTTTTTCATAGGCTTTTTTGAGTTTGGACAAGGAAACAGGGGCCCCATGATCCCCTATTGCCCGGAGGCCCCATGAGTTGTCAGTCCACCCCTGCTTTAAAGTGCCCTTTATAAAGAGTTTTGGACAGATAAAAGACTTTTTTTTTCTGACCTCCAGATTGGATTAATTGGCTTTTAATGCATTTTGAATTAATTTTTAATCATGTCCCTGTACAGTATTTATACCTTTAAAGTGCACTTTATAAAGATTTTTGAACAGATAAAAGACTTTTTTTTACTTTTTTCTGACCCCGGAACGGATTAATAGGTTTTCAATGCATTCCTATGGGAAACCGCAGTCCTGCAGAACGCATTAAATTCATGAACCGAGGTACGCCTGTATATGTAAAGCGCTGCATTGATTGACAGCACTATATAAGTACCTGAAATAAAAAATAAATAATAAATAAAAAAAGCTGTACTGAGCTTCTTCAAGCTGCAGTGTGCAAGAGGCCTAAAATAAAAGGCCTAAACTGTATTTTTACTTTGCTTTTCCAAACAGCGTCATCCTCTGGTCACAACCTTCAAAAAAACTGGAAATGACTGAACTATTTGAAAACTGGGGGATTTTGTTACATAAAAATGAAATATTTAGAAGATGTTTTAAAGACCGACGTTAAATCAACAGTCACATCCTAAAATAATCACAGTGGCATCCTAAAAGATTTATGTATTCAGGAATATGTCAGGAATATGTTAGGAAATCCCCCATTCTGATGAATCTTTGACTTGGTTTCCTCTTCGGATTCAATTTATGTCCATTCTTTGGATTTCCCCTATTTATTTACACCATTTTCCTTTTATATTTCAATTAAATTACAGTAAAAAAAAAAAGAACAAAAGTGTAACTTTCAGCTTCCTAAATATTTATTTAGGAAGCTGAAAGTTACACTTTTGTTCTTTTTTTTGTAACATTATTACAACATGTATTGTAACATTAATGGGGGTTTCCAGAAAGTGCTATATTTATATATTTATAGCACTTTCTGGAACCCCCCACCCCCATTAATGTTACAATACAATAGATTTTACTTTGGAAAGTTTAAAGTGGATCTTTACCCATAACAACTCGATAAAAAAAATAATGTTCTTTAGCAAGGAACATACAGTCCGCATTAATAATTATGCTACCATGATTGTGGTCACTTACCGTCAGGGGTGGACTGACCATTTGGAAACTCGGGCACTGCCCGAGGGCCCGGGGTCAGTAGGGGGCCCCATGAGATGCCCCTGGTACGATTTTCATAGGCTTTTTTGAGTTTGGGCAAGGACACAGGGGCCCCATGATCCCCTATTGCCCGGGGGCCCCATGAGTTGTCAGTCCGCCCCTGCTTACCGTCATTGGCTAGTTTATGGAGAGTAAGTGGAACTGCTGGGGGTATACAGGAAGGAGATCCAAAGCAGCAAATTCCTTGGAGCAGAGGACATGAAGGGATCTTCCCACCCTCCTACCCTGCAGTTGTTTGTTTTCATTTTTGGCTCTAGGGCCTTTGCAGGTTGGGGTCTTTGGAGGCGTTAACATTTTCAGAACAGTTCATAGCAGTGACTCATCTAAGGTATGGTGTCCTCTGTTGGATCCCAGTTAATGGGGTATTATCTGGGAAGTGGTAACAAGTAGGTATCCACAGAGAAGTGGGTTTGACCCCGAGCCGGTTACTAGTTTATGAGGATGGTTTCTGTTTTAAGGAATGTGATCTTTGGTTATTTGTTGATAAATGGCCAAGCTGGTCAATTTTCTCCAGATTGGGTCCTTACCATCACTGGCGGTCACTTACCATCATTGGCTAGTTTACGGAGAGTAGGTGGAGCTGGCGGGGGGAATATGGGAAGGAGATCTAAAGTGGCAAATCCCTTGGAGCAGCGGTCGTGAAGGAATCTTCCCGCCCTGCAGTTGTTTGTTTTCATTTTTGGCTCAGGGGGGCCCTATGAGTTGTCAGTCCTCCCCTGGTAACAGGTTACAGAAGTGAGGGAGTAAATGAGTGCATACATGAAATGTGCGCTATGTACACAGCGACACCTCATTCTCCTATTGGGCGTATGTGTACTGACATGGAGCAGCACTTATCGGAGGAACTCTGTATGCTTTACTACTTGACACAGTGAAGGCTCATCTCTAAGTCGAGATCTGCCTTAAAGTGGACATGAAAGACATGAAATATGAACAAAGTATATCCCTCTATAGTGTGTCCTTGTTTGTCATGTTTGTCTGCTGCCTCCTTCCTTTCATGAATCACATCTGACAAGTTTTCCTGACACCAAGAGAAAAATGGTGACAGGGGAGGGACCTCCCGCAGATTGACAGCCTCAGCTCTGTTCCTGTGAGCTGTATGGAGGAAGGGGGGTGTCTCTTCCCTCCAATCAGCTCTCAGGCTAGGTTTACACCTATGCAGTTTGCATTTGATCTGTTTCTGCAGTGCATTTCGATTTTTTTTCACATGCATTTTTGCTGCTTTTTTTTAACTTGTTGCTAGGCAGATTAAAATGCATAAAAAATGCATCAAAAGCGCACTACATGCTTTTCTGCAGCATTTCCATTGAAGTATATTGAGCCAAAAACGCAACATTTTGCGTTTAAAAAAGTCCGGGACCCTTTCCAAAAAACACACCGGGTGGGTTTAGAAACACTGTAGCAGACCTAAGGCTCGGTTCACACCAATGCAGTTTCATTTGATCCGTTTCCGCAGTGTGTTATTTGCTGCATTTTTGCACATGCATTTTGATGCGTTTTGGGGTTTTATTTTTAACTTTTTTTCTTTTTGCTAGGCGGATTTAAAATGCAAAAATGCATCACAAACACGGCAAAAACACAGTAAAAATGCTGCAAAAACACACTACATGTTTTTCTGCAGAGTTCCTTTGAAGTCTATAGAACAAAAATGCAACTTTTTGAGTTTAAAAAAGTCTCTGACCCTTTGCAAAAAACGCAGCCGGTGAAAACGCAAACCTGTTCCATAACAAATCATGTTAAATGGACTGCTGTGCGTTTCCGTAAAATGCAAAGCGCAGCAGAAAACGCATAGGTGTGAACCTAGTGTCAGAGTTCTCCTCATTAAGCTTTGCAGAATGTAACCTCAAGCTCTCCACCTCCCTTTTTTTTTAACTCTCAGACAAGCTTTATAATTCTGCACTTTAAATAAATGTAGTGAAAAGACATCTGTAGATAAAAAGGTGCAACTTATGTAGGAGGATTTGTTTTGTCTCTGTGTATCACCTGAGGCCAGTCACTTCACCGGATATATGGAAGGGTTTAAAACCACTTTAATTTTAGATTTTTCCGCAGTCTCCACCTGATCCCAGGCATTGATGAGCGCGCTCTGCGCAAAAGGTACCCCGCGTGCATGGCGAGTAGGCCACGCCCACAAACCTATCACATTGATTTTCTAATGCTGGAATAAGCATACATTCAAAAATATTTTTTCAGTTTCACATTTTGTTTTAGAACTGCAAAGGCAGGAAACTCAGAGGGTGGGCACTTGGGGGGGGGTAATGCTCTTCACCTTGGCTCCAACATCACACAAGTGCTGTGGCTGAGCTCCTTGAAGCTGTGGGAATTCACTGCAGGAATTGCTGGAGAGAAGCTTCCAAATTGTTCAGGAAACCAGGTAAAATAATTCACATTTGCAGAAATCACTTGGATGGCTTATGAGCTTTTTTTTTCTCATGCAAGAAAAAATGATGATAGCAAAGTACTACAAGCTGTAATGATGATGTGCTGTAAGGGCATAGCAACCAATAGGATTGAACCTTGCCTTGGTTTGGAGCAGGGAGAACACTGAGAGTAAAATCCTGATTGGTTGCTATGGAGCAGGACACTTTGTACATTCACAGGTATTAGTTCTTCCAATATTTATCCTATGACAGACACACATATATATATTATTATTATACAGGATTTATATATTATTATTATTATACAGAATTTATATATTATTATTATTATACAGGATTTATATATTATTATACAGGATTTATATATTACTATACAGGATGTATATATTATTATTATACAGAATTTATATATTATTATTATTATACAGGATTTATATATTATTATTATACAGGATTTATATATTATTATTATTATACAGGATTTATATATTATTATTATTATTATTATACAGGATTTATATATGATTATTATACAGGATTTATATATTATTATTATTATTATTATACAGGATTTCTATATTATTATTATACAGGATTTCTATATTATTATACAGGATTTCTATATTATTATACAGGATTTATATATTATAATTATTATACAGGATTTATATATTATTATTATTATACAGGATTTATATATGATTATTATACAGGATTTATATATTATTATTATTATTATAATACAGGATTTATATATTATTACTATTATACAGGATTTGTATATTATTATACAGGATTTATTTATTATTATTATACAGGATTTATATATTATAATAAAGGATTTATATATTATTATTATTATTATACAGGATTTATATATTATTATACAGGATTTATATAGCGCCAACAGTTTGTTCAGCACTTTGCAATATAACGAGAGACAATACAGCAACAATACAGTTCAATACAAGAGGGATAGGAGGGCCCTGATCCTTGGAGCATATATGTATATATATATATATATATATATATATATATATATCTTGTTATATACAAATTGATTGAAAGTGTGTTGATGATGCTTTAGTGGTGATTGCATTATTGAAAATAATAGGTTTGGAAATACGAGATATCTAAAATGTAAATCATTGCGGCACCCGAAAATTTAGAGATTTATGTTAATAATATTGTTTATTATATACATTGTTTTACTAAGTAGCTAGCAAGAGCGACCTTTGTGACCTTGGTAGTTCCGCCACTGGTGTCAGTAGGTTTTTACCTTTATTTTATTTTTTATATAATTTATTATTTTTTGTATGAGCCCCATTGGGAGAGGGAGAAGAAAGAAAGAGAGAGAAGGAGAGTGCGAGAGAGAAGAAAAGAAAGAAAGAAAGAAAGAAAGAAAGAAAGAAAGAAAGAAAGAAAGAGAGAGAAGGGGAGGGAAAATAAAGAAAGGGAGTGAAGGGGGGAGAGAGATAGAGAGAGAGAGAGAGAGAGAGAGAGAGGGAGAGAGAGAGATGAAAGAGAGAGGAGAGAGGGAGGGGGGAGAAAAGAAAGAAAGAGAGAGGAGAAAAGAAAGAAAGAGAGAGAAGAAGAGAGAGAAGAAAAGAAAGAGAGGAGAGAGAGAGGGGGGGGAGAAAAGAAAGAAAGAGAGAGGAGAAAATAAAGAAAGAGAGAGAAGAGAGAGAGAAGAAAAGAAAGAGAGAAGGAGGGAGAGAGAGAGGGGTGGAGGGAGAGAGAGAGAGGGGGGGAGATGAAAGAGGGAGGAGAGAGGGAGGGGGAGAAAAGAAAGAAAGAGAGAGGAGAAAAGAAAGAAAGAGAGAGAAGAAGAGAGAGAAGAAAAGAAAGAGAGGAGAGAGAGAGGGGGGGGGAAGAAAGAAAGAGAGAGGAGAAAAGAAAAGAAAATAGAGAGAAGAAGAGAGAGAGAGAAGAAAGAGAGAAGGAGAGAGAGAGAGGGAGGGAGAGAGAGAGGGAGAGAGAGGGAGAGGGGGGAAGAGAGACGAAACAAAAGAGACAGAAGGGGGGAAGAGAGAGTGAGAAGGGGGGGGAGGGAGAAGAAAGAGAGTGAAGGGGAGAGGGGGGGGGAGAGAGACTAAACAAAAGAGACAGAAGGGGGGAAGAGAGAGAAGGGGAGAGAGAGAGAGAGAGGGGGATGAAAGAGAGAGGAGGGAGGGAGGGAGAAGAAAAGAAAGAAAGAGAGATGAGAAAAGAAAGAAAGAGAGAGAGGAAGAGAGAGAGAAGAAAAGAAAGAGAGAAGGGGAGAGAGGGAGGGATGGAGAGAGAGAGGGAGAGAGAGGGAGAGAGACGAAACAAAAGAGACAGAAGGGGGGAAGAGAGAGTGAGAAGGGGGGGGGAGAAGAAAGAGAGTGAAGGGGAGAGAGGGGGGGAGACTAAACAAAAGAGACAGAAGGGGGGAAGAGAGAGAGAGAAGGAGAGAGAGAGAGCGATGCAAGAGAGAGGAGAGAGGGAGGGAGAAGAAAAGAAAGAAAGAAAGAAAGAAAGAGAGACGAGAAAAGAAAGAAAGAGAGAGAGGAAGAGAGAGAGAAGAAAAGAAAGAGAGAAGGAGAGAGAGGGAGGGAGAGAGAGGGAGAGAGAGAGGGGGGGAGAGAGACGAAACAAAAGAGACAGAAGGGGGAAGAGAGAGAGAGAAGGGGGGGGGAGAGGGAGAAGAAAGAGAGTGAAGGGGAGAGAGGGGGGATAGAGATGAAACAAAAGAGACAGAAGGGGGGAAGAGAGAGAGAGAAGAGAGAGAGAGAGAGAAAGAGAGAGAGAGGGGGGGGGAGGGGGGATGGAGAAGAAAAGAAAGAAAGAGAGAGGGGAAAAGAAAGAAAGAGAGAGAAGAAGAGAGAGAGAGAAGAAAAGAAAGAGAGAAGGAGAGAGGGAGGGAGAGGGAGGGGAGGGAGAGAGAGAGGGGGGTTGGGGTGAAAGAGAGGGGGGAGAGAGAGAGGAGAGAGAGAGAGGGGGGGTGAAAGAGAGAGGGGGGTGAAAGATGAAAGAGAGAGGAGAGAGGGAGGGAGAAGAAAAGAAAGAAAGAGAGAGGAGAAAAGAAAGAAAGAGAGAGAAGAAGAGAGAGAGAGAAAAAAAGAAAGAGAGAAGGAGAGAGAGAGAGGGAGAGAGGGTGCGAGACGAAACAAAAGAGACAGAAGGGGGGAAGAGAGAGAGAGAAGGGGGGAGAGGGAGAAGAAAAAGAGTGAAGGGGAGAGAGAGCGAGAGAAGAAAAGAAAGAGAGTGAAGGAGAGAGAGAGGAGAAAAGAAAGAAAGAGAGAAGAAAAGAAAAGAAAGAGAGAGAAAAAGAAAGTAAGAAAGAAAGAAAGAAAGAAAGAGTGGGAGAGAGGAGAGAGAGAGAGAGTGGGAAGACACATTTTTTTATTCAATACAACCCAATCTGTTCTATTTTACCAACAATGGGTATAATATTGTGTTTGCACTTAAAGTCATTATAGTCTATTTTCTTCTGAAAATATCCATTTGATAAATAGCTGTGGAAATAATGTGCAACATTTAAAAAAATTCAGCCACCACCATTTTATTGTCCAGAGCCTGTTTTCAGAAAATATATATTTTTGGGGGGAGTTTACAGCAATTCCTAGCAAAAAATGCAGATTTTTACATGCAAACATTTTTTTAAAAATTGCCCCGGTAGACAAGTGGTTGATATATTTGCAGCAGTACTGAGGCGTTTGTAACAGATTTTATCAGGAGACATGAGGCCCATTAATGCAGCCTTGTTGTGGTAATACAGCGATTGTGTGGCACTGCCATTTATTCTGAATTCATTCTGAATGGCACCCCAGAGCACCTTGCCGACAAAGTAATTCTGCAAATGTCGAATGCACCTCTTTTGGGGGGGGCTCTCTGGTGCATTAGGCAGCTCATTCAAATGTTACATGTTACCAGACGGAATGATATACTGTCCTAGCATATATGGGCCATCCATGATAGATCCGTGTCTGCTTTATATATCGCTTGTTGCGCCAAATAGCCAGAAGCACACTTTTGATGTAGGTACACTTGGCCACTTTTTATCAACATACACTATATTGCCAAAACTATTGGTCGGCCTGCCTTTACACAAACATGAACTTTAATGGCATCCCAGTCTGGTCCAGATCTGAGAGGAAATCTCCCAGGACACCATCCGTGGTCTCAGTAGGAGCCTCCCCCGACGTTGTCAGGCATGCATACAAGCACGTGGGGGCCATACAAACTACTGAGGACCATTCTGAGTTGCTGCAATGACATTTCAGCAAAATGGACTCGCCTGCTGCATCATTTTTTCACTTTGATTTTCTGGGTGTCTTTGCATTCAGTCCTCTGTAGGTCGATCATTTTCATTTCCATCAAACGATGGGGCAACCTTACGTTCCTCACACATTACCCCATCCATGTCAGTATAGAGATCCAGCAGGAGATTTGTCCCCATTGAGATCTGATGGGTTTTCAAAGCGTTCCTTTAATTTTTTTTGAGCAGCGTACTTTTGATAATATAGTGTAAATAAAAAACATATCACTGGCCAATGACCTATAACATACCCCAGAAAGCTGCTTCTGAACAGGAAATAAAGATGGAGCCAAGTGGACAATTACAGTCAGACAAGTAACATCTGCCATCCCGTAATATATTTTATCTGACATCTTGCGGAAAATCCGGTTTGCTATCAAAGTTTCTTGCCAAGGTTGAAGTTTTTAGCTATCTTTTATTTCTTTTGTGGCATGCATGAGGATTACACAGATTTGTTCTGCGGACAGATACAAATCCGTGGATTAGTTGTATGTCATAGAGGACCTGTTATGTAAAGGAAAACAGAGGGCAAAGGGTCAGTATTACCTGTTGGTCTCCCCTGCAGCTGATCTTTTCCCAGTTACTAATTGAACATCCCTTGTTCTGAACTGTGTCTGTATGGTGTTGTCCATCTTGGTAGATAAGCAGGACTTTGCTTCCTCACGTGGCAGCTTCTCCCTGATGACTGGTGATCCAATGACTAGTGGGGTATTCCAGAAGTAGCAGAAGTGGAGGAAGATCTAAAGAATGGATGAAAAAGAAGCAGGTGCAGCTTCCTCTCCAGCAAGGAGAACATTAAGCAGTGTCTGTATGTCTGTATGTGTCTGTATGGAGGTGGTCATCTTGGTACTGTAGATGAGCAGGACTTTGCTTCCTCATGTGGCAGCTTCTCCCTGATGACTGGTGATCCAATGACTAGTGGGGTATTCAAGAAGTAGCAGAAGTAGAGGAAGATCTAAAGAATGGATGAAAAAGAAGCAGGTGCAGCTTCCTCTCCAGCAAGGAGAACATTAAGCAGTGTCTGTATGTCTGTATGTGTCTGTATGGAGTTGGTCATCTTGGTACTGTAGATGAGCAGGACTTTGCTTCCTCATGTGGCAGCTTCTCCCTGATGACTGGTGATCCAATGACTAGTGGGGTATTCAAGAAGTTGCAGGAGAAGTGGAGGAAGATCTCCAGAATGGATGAAGTAGAAGCAGGTGCAGCTTCCTCTCCAGCAAGGAGAACATTAAGCAGTGTCTGTATGTCTGTATGTGTCTGTATGGAGTTGGCCATCTTGGTAGATGAGCAGGACTTTGCTTCCTCAAGTGGCAGCTTCTCCCTGATGACTGGTGATCCAATGACTAGTGGGGTATTCAAGAAGTAGCAGGAGAAGTGGAGGAAAATCTAAAGAATGGATGAAAAAGAAGCAGGTGCAGCTTCCTCTCCAGCAAGGAGAATATTAAGCAGTGTCTGTATGTCTGTATGTGTCTGTATGGTGTTGGCCATCTTGGTAGATGAGCAGGACTTTTCTTCAAGTGGCGGCTTCTCCCTGATGACTGGTGATCCAGTGACTAGTGGTGTATTCAAGAAGTAGCAGGAGAAATGGAGGAAGATCTCCAGAATGGATGAAGTAAAAGCAGGTGCAGCTTCCTTTCCAGCAAGGAGAACATTAAGCAGTGTCTGTATGTCTGTATGTGTCTGTATGGTGTTGGCCATCTTGGTAGATGAGCAGGACTTTTCTTCAAGTGGCGGCTTCTCCCTGATGACTGGTGATCCAGTGACTAGTGGTGTATTCAAGAAGTAGCAGGAGAAATGGAGGAAGATCTCCAGAATGGATGAAGTAAAAGCAGGTGCAGCTTCCTTTCCAGCAAGGAGAACATTAAGCAGTGTCTGTATGTCTGTATGTGTCTGTATGGAGTTGGCCATCTTGGTAGATGAGCAGGACTTTGCTTCCTCATGTGGCAGCTTCTCCCTGATGACTGGTGATCCAATGACTAGTGGGGTATTGAAGAAGTAGCAGGAGAAGTGGAGGAAGATCTCCAGAATGGATGAAGTAGAAGCAGGTGCAGCTTCCTCTCCAGCAAGGAGAACATTAAGCAGTGTCTGTATGTCTGTATGTGTCTGTATGGAGTAGGCTATCTTGGTAGATGAGCAGGACTTTGCTTCCTCAAGTGGCAGCTTCTCCCTGATGACTGGTGATCCAGTGACTAGTGGGGTATTCAAGAAGTAGCAGGAAAAGTGGAGGAAGATCTCCAGAATGGATGAAGTAGAAGCAGGTGCAGCTTCCTCTCCAGCAAGGAGAACATTAAGCAGTGTCTGTATGTCTGTATGTGTCTGTATGGAGTTGGCCATCTTGGTAGATGAGCAGGACTTTGCTTCCTCATGTGGCAGCTTCTCCCTGATGACTGGTGATCCAATGACTAGTGGGGTATTCAAGAAGTAGCAGAAGTGGAGGAAGATCTAACGAATGTATGAAAAAGAAGCAGGTGCAGCTTCCTCTCCAGCGAGCAGAACATTACGTAGTGTCTATATGTGTCTGCATGGTGTTGGCCATCTTGGTAGATGAGCAGGACTTTGCTTCCTCATCCTTGATTTGATCCATAATGATTGTTTTGCTTAGTTGTAAACTGTATTCGCTGCCATGGACAAAACATTGTTATCATTTGAATTGATCCTGAATTTTGGATAACATTAAATTTGGGTGAATTACAAACATGGGGTCAAAAAATATATTTGGCAGTTCTAATTATCAAAAGGCTTGTGGAAGAAAGGAACCACTTCCAGAGGTGTAACCAGAACCTTCAGGGCCCCAGTGCAAGAAACCATGAAGGGTCCCCTGAGCGCCAATGCCCTTTCTATTGGTCCTGGGGTCCTTCCTTCCAAGCCCTGGTCCATTTCCACTGATCTCGGGCCCTTTACTCTTGAACTCCTTTAAATACCCTTTAAATCACAAAAGTCACAGACAAGTGGCAAGGAACTCGCAAGGAAATCAAGTCACAAGCAAGTTGCATGACTATGGGGTTGCAGCAGTGTGAACTGAACATTACAGTCCTGCAGCCAGGGTCGTATTTACCACAAGGCAATTTGCCTACGGCTGCATTTTTCAGGGGGGTGGTGCCACCCCTTAGCAGAAGTGACACACATGACTGTGAATAGGGATCAGGTGAGGCACAGAAGTGTGGCTACAGGCTTCTGGAGGGTGTCCGACTCTCATTCCTGGATCATTGTTAAAGATCAGCACAGAAGGAAGACATCGGGCTTTCCTGATCATCATGGCTCCCAGGGTGGTCGGCAGGTGAGTGCTGGAATCTCTCTTTCTCTCTCTCTCTCTCTTGATCCCCCCCCTCCTCCCATGAGTGCAATTCTACTCTTGCCTAGGGCAGCACACAACCAAAATATGCCACTGTCCTGCCAGCGGACCCCTTTTGTTCTGTCTTGGGCCCCCCCACAGTGGTGGAATGCCAGGACTCAGTTGCAAGTGCGACCTTTGCAACCCTGGTAGTTCTGATTGTTCCAAAGGCTGTTCGATCTTCTGTCTGCCTCTGCTGTTCTGTCAGCCCCTTGACTGTCAGTAGCAACAGGCCCAGGGGCGGACTGACAACTCATGGGGCCCCAGGGCAATAGGGAATCATGGGGCCCCTGTGTCCTCGCCCACACTCAAAAAAGCCTATGACAAAGCCAATGAAAGGCACCGGGCATCTCATGGGGCCCCCTACTGACTCCAGGTCCTCGGGCAGTGCCCTAGTGCTCGAATGGTCAGTCCTCCCCTGACCAGGCCCCACCCTTCTATCTTAGTATTCATCCAATTTTTAAAGGAAGTGTCTGAGGCTGGTTGTTGGCCCCATCATCTCATCATGGAGGGCTGTCAGGGGCTTCCTAAACCGTTCTGCCTCATTTTCTGCTCTGTAATACACACTCTGAGCGTGGTTTGGATCCCCATGGTCGAAAGCACAAAATTCGGTTTGCAAGCTTTTTAAAAAGTTTGGCCAAAGCACAGCTAGCCGAACTTGTGAGAAGTTTGCTGATCTCCAGTTGCCATGTTACACTTTCTTACTGTCTCATTCTATGACAGAAAGCTTTTCAGATTATTTGTGTAATTTCACCCACTGCTTTCAAATCCCCGTCATGGACCTCTCTTCTTTGAGTGTTCCCAATAACAGCTTCATGTGTTCCCCCTAGCCACCATCCAATTTAGCCCACTGGTGCAACTTGACAGATCAAAGTCACGTGACCAGGGGCGGACTGACCATTTGGGAACTCGGGCACTGTCCGAGGGCCCGGGGTCAGTAGGGGGCCCCACAAGATGCCCCTGGTACCTTTCATAGGCTTTTTTGGGTGTGGTTTAAGTGTGGGCTAGGACACAGGGGCCCTATGATCCCCTATTGCCCAGAGGCCCCATGAGTTGTCAGTCCGCCCCTGCACGTGACAAGTCGCACCCTATTGTCAGTTATGGTACCATTTAAATTGGTGCGACTCTGATTTGCGCCAACTTTGAAAAAGTTCCTGCACTATTTTTTGGCGATTTCATGTGCATCTTGCATTGAAATCTGTGCATGAAGTCGCGCTGATTGGCGGCTTTGAAATTGCGCTGAAGTAGCGTGATTTCAAAGCCGTATTCACTGTGCATCATGGCTAAATGTTTACAGGAAAACGAGACCTAGGGAGTACAGGTTTCAATCCAACAGCTGGCTGAGGGCAACACAAGCAGTTTTTATTTCAGCACATTAACCCCTTCACTCTAACCATACGCAAATATGTGACCCCACTGGACTAGGCTTTTTTCCGCGGGGCCGTATTTGAGTACCTGCACAGCGCACTCCCAGCACAGAGACTGGAGTTTCACCAAGAGCCCAGGGCCCCGTTGGTAATGATCAGGACCCAGAACTCCTGATTCTGTGTCACCTGATTGCTGTGATAGCCTCTGATTGGCTAGCACAGCGATAAGTCACTGTGTTTTCTCTCTCTGAATGGAGAAGAGAGAATCTGTACATTGTATCTCTCTCTGTCCTTTCAGAGAGAAAAAAAAGTGTGTGTAAAAAATAAATAAATTAAAAAAAAAATAAAAAAAAAAAAATAAAAAAATCAGTTTGATCTAGGTCAGTGCCAGGGTTCATGTCCGGTCAGGGTCAGGGTCAAAGGTCAAGATTAAGAGTCAGGGTCAGTGGGTTTTTTTTTCAGTATTTTTATTTTTCATTTTTAAATTAATATCAGTGTATTTTAGACAGGATAAAAAAAGCAAAATATTCACAATTGTTTCTGGGCCGTACTACAGGTACAAACAACAAATAACACATATATGTGGTATCGCTGCGATCGTCAGGAGCAGGAGATATTATTTTGAGTTGTTTTTTGGTGGTAGGTTATGGCAGTAGCAAGAAATATACAGCTAAATTTAAAAAAAAATTTTTTTTTCTTACTATTTTGGACCAGTTTTCTTTTAATAATAAAAAAAAGAAATCAGGAGATATCCATTACCATTCACCATCAAATGAAAGCCTAATTTGTCCTGAAAAAAATGTGGTATAATCCACCTGGATGCAAAAAGTAGTTGTGACGATATGTACGGTTTTACTAACACAGGTCAACGTTGCAAAATTGTGCTTAGGCATTTGGATTTGTTTTATCCTCAGGCACGAAGGGGTTAATATACATTGATAGCTGAATTTTTCTTCCAGGTTTATGAGGAATATGGGGGTGAAGATCATATGGACTTGTGGACTCTTAATGGTATTTCTAAAAGGTAAGTGAAAACAGAACAGTCATTGGGGTAAATTACCAAATACAAGTGGAGAGAGTCAGGTCCTGTTTGATGCAAATCCAGTTCCTTCTTATATTTAATTACTGTTTATATAGTGCAGGGGTCTCCAAACTTTCTAAACAAAGGGCCAGTTTACTGTCCTTCAGACTTTAGGAGGGCTGGACTGTGGCCAGTTGGAGTAGAAAGGGTCCCTACATCAGTGGGAAAAAATAATGCCCTATCGTTTGGTGTCAGTCAAAGGAATTGTGCCCCATCATTGATGCCATTGGACCCCATAATTGGTGTCATTGGGAGGAATTGTGCCCCATCGTTGATGCCATTGGACCCCATAATTGGTGTCATTGGGAGGAATTGTGCCCCATCGTTGATGCCATTGGACCCCATCATTGGTGTCACAAGTTAGCCTGCAGTTCCTTGTTTGTGCATTCTTACCTCCTTGCTGCAGTGCTGTTCCTGATCCCTTTCACATGTGTGTTTGTCTGTGCTCACCTATGGGCGTCATCTGCTGTTCCCTGGGTTTTATTTCCTTCCCTTCCATCACTTCCTGGCCCGCCTCCTTGTTTGCCTGTCTATATAAGACATGCTCAGTCTAGGCCACTTTACCTGAGCAACTTCCTAGTTGTCGGAGCTCCTGTGTGTTGCTATCGCCTGTATCCTGTATTGAATATTTGTGTACCGGCCCCGGCTTTGTTCTCTGACTGTGATTGTTTTCCGCCTGTCCTGACCTCGGCTAGTCTATTGGATTTCTATTTGTCTCCTCCCATTGTACTCTGCTCCCGCGAGCGGTCTCCTCATCCTCAGCTGCGCATACCCAGGGACCACGACCTGGTCCCAGCTTGCTGCAAGTCCATCCCCACCATCAGGGGCTCTGGTGAAGAAGCAGGCTGGGGCTTAGACTCCACGCCCTGGGGAACCCCAAGTTGACGATCTACAAGGACTCACTACCACAGATTTGTGACAGTTGGTGTCATTGGGAGGAATTGTGCCCCATCGCTCGTGTCATTGGAAGGCACTGTGACCCCTTCATAGATGTAACTGGGGGGAATTATGCTTGATTGTTGGTTGTTGGTATCAGTGGATGAAATAGTGCCCCAAGGGCTGGATGAAGGCAAGCAAAGGGCTGCATCTGGTCCCCAGACCACAGTTTGGAGACCACTAATATAGGAAGGGTATATATACAAAGGAAATCTTCCCAATAAGAACCCAAACAAAAATAAAAACATGGCAGAGGTTCTAACTCATTTTGGCAGGAATTTCACTTTAATAGAGCCCCGTTTATAGGACATATGTGAAGTGCTATTGCTCCTCTCCTTCTGCACATTCTAATCGCTTGGCTGTTTCTGATGTTCTACCTTTGATACTTTCCAAGTCAGATCTGTTCTAAAACACATCTAGAGCAAAAAGGAATTTGCACTTATTGTGGGTAAGTAGCGCAGTGAATAAGCATGACCACCAGGCATTGACAGAAGAACGCCAGTATTAGCGGGCTAAGCATTTCCCTCATGGTAAGTCTCAATGGCAGTATGAGAGTAGCCATTGCTGATGACTTTTTTTTTAAGAAAATTGTGAAGTCACTGACCTGCCTATGCTATCTGGAAGGGGCATCTGGATCACAAGACTGGATTGACTGAATTAAAAAAGTTTTGACAGAATAAAAAAGTTCAGAGAGGTACATAACGTGTTATTTGTATATTTGACTGTTTGCCTGAAGTCCAGCTTCAAAGGTACACTGTCATTCAGAAAAAAGTGACACTATAAAGGGTATTTACCTTGCCAATGACTTGTCCACTGACACTCCATACGCTGCCACGGCAAGCAGAAATACCCAGTACAGGCGTACCTCGCTTTAAGAATTTAATTCGTTCTGCGGGGCTTTTCGTATTTCGAAAAATTCATAAACTGAAACTCAGTTTCCCATAGGAATGCATTGAGAACCAATGAATCCGTTCTAGAGGTCAGAAAAAAGTAAAAAAAAAAGTCTTATCTGTTCAAAACTCTTTATAAAGTGCACTTTAAAGGCATAAATACTGTACAGGGACATGATTAAAAATTAATTCGTAAATGCATTGAAAACCAATTGATCTGTTCAGGAGGTCCGAAAAAAGTCAAAAAAGTTTTATTAATGTTTTTAAAGTTAAAAAGTTAAAGTTTTAATAATGCATTTTCAAAGTGTTTATTTAGAGGACACAATTACTTTCACAGAAAGTACTGTGGTCCTTTTGTCCCCCTTCACACTAGACATGACTCCCCCCACCCCCATATGTATATTGGCCTTGGTGGGTGAATGTTGCTAAATGGTTAGCACTTCTGCCTGGCAGTACTCAGGTCGTTGGTTCAAATCCCAGCCATGGCACCACCTACCTGGAGTTTGCATGTTCTCCCTGTGCCTGCGTGGCTTTCCTCCGGGTACTCCAGTTTCCTCCCACACTTCAAAGAGATGCTGGTAAGTTATTTGGCTCCTGTCTAAATTGGCCCTAATATGTGTATGTATGAATGTGAGTTAGGGACCTTAGATTGTACGCCCCTTGAGGGTTAGGGACTGATGTGAATGTACAATATATATATGTAAAAAGCACTGCCTAAATTGACAGCGCTATATAAGTACCTGTAATAAATACAATAAAATAAATAAATGTGGTCCGCATGAATCTAATGCAGGCCATAGATGGTTCGTGTATCAGATACATTTTCGTCCGAAAGAATAATCGGCCGATATTTGCACCGTTAGTGGGGCAATGGCATTGGCCGATTTTCGCGGTTCCTCCTCATTTCTTTTATCGGTCATGCTGGAAAATTTACGAAAAACTGACAATTTTCATAATCATTGGTGGCAACAGAACGACCAATGCTTTGTTTTTCACCCGAAAATTCGGCCGATAAATGATCCGTCTATGGCCTGCATTAGGCTTCTTCGGCCAAAATATGCATGCACTACTTTAGAAATTGGTGTAGCTCCGACCAAGTCGAAACCGCACTGATATGACCGCTCTAATTGCGGGCAATGGGGTGTGACTTGGCATGCTAAGTCACACCCAGTGTGAACGAGGGCTTAGTAAGTGATAGTGGTAGTAGGTGGTTAACCATTAGCCGCCCGGCCTATAGCCATTTGGCGGAATCAAAAGCGCTTTAGCTTTCCGGGTGCACGCCATTTGGCGTCCTCCCGCACATGCGCAGTTTGCGCGGTTGCAGAGCCGCGCAGCGGCGCGATCTGTCACCGGCTGTGTACCTCAGACACGGCCGATGACAGATCTGAGTACCGGCTCCCGTTGCCGGTACCATGTGACCTGCTGTGACCAATCACAGCAGGTCACATGACAGTTGTATACAATGGATGGCTTCATTCATGCCATCCATTGTATACTAGTGCCTAGCTGTGAATGGTCACAGCAGGTCACATGCACATGTCATGTGATTAGCTGTGGTCAAATCACAGCTAAGCACAAAAAAAAAAAAACCTGAATGAATCAATTTCATTCAGGTAAATGCTTGCTTATAGCAAAGTAATTCTTTGCTATAAGCAAATTGTGTAAAAAAAAAAAAAAAAAAAAATACTGATCACTTCCCCAAAGTAGTACAATGTTACTATGGTAACATTGTACTACTTTGGTCATAGTAAAATATGAAAAAAAAATCTTAAAAAAAAAAAAAAATGTAATAAAAAATTTAAAATAATAAAAAAATAAAAAAAATATATATATATTTTTTTTTTTCATACTGTCACCAGTCAGTGTCCCTGATCACCGCCATGCCAGTTATATGATGACGCTGTACTGCACTGGTGACAGTATGTAAAAAAAAATAGTGAAAATAATTTTTTTAATTTTTTCATTTTACGAAAAATTATGACAAAAAAAATAAAACTTCAAAAAACTCGCCATTCCTCTTATGAAGTACGTCGGACTGTCTACTCTGCAAAAAGGGGTCATTTGGGGGATATCTGTACTGTTCTGACATTTGGGGGATATCTGTACTGTTCTGACATTTGGGGGATATCTGTACTGTTCTGACATTTGGGGGATATCTGTACTGTCCTGACATTTGGGGGATATCTGTACTGTCCTGACATTTGGGGGATATCTGTACTGTTCTGACATTCTTGGACCTCAAGAAATTAGATTGGCTGTCAGTACTTCAGGACTGATCAATATTCAGATCTATACCATAGTTTGTGAACTCTATAACTTTCCTACAAACTAAATAATACATCCTAATTTGGGTTATTTTCAGCAAAGACATGTAGCAGAATACATCTCGGCCTAAATTTATGAAGAACAATTATTTATTTGTAAACTTTTATAACAGAAAAAAAGAAAAACGTGTTTTTTTTTTCAAAATTGTTGGTCTTTTTTTGTTAATTTAGCAAAAAATAAAAACCCCAGCGGTGATTAAATACCACCAAAAGAAAGCTCTAGTTGTGTGAAGAAAATGATAAAATTTTAGTTTTGGTACAATGTTGTATGACCGCGCAATTGTCATTCAAAGTGTGAGAGCGCTGAAACGTGAAAAATGGCCTGAGCAGGAAGGTGTAAAATTGCCCGTTATTGAAATGGTTAAACAACAACTGCCACCAAAGTTGAAGTTGTCCTTTCAAAAAAGAAAAAAAAACCCACACTCATGATGGAGAAAACCAAGATGGAGAATATAAAAATCTGCAAAGTCAAGGAGTTGTGAGAATGATTTGAATAAAACTCATGATATCGGTGTTTGTTGCAGGTTGTTTCAGTGGAAGAGTCAAAGATGACCATGTGAGCCTCCTGGAGAAAGTGGTGGTCCACAAAGGTTCATGCGCGACGTTACCGTGCGAGTACAGACCGCAAGACGCCTATGACACATTTATATGGTACTATAACGCAACGTATGATAATGTCAATATGGAATTTAATGGAACGGTTGTCTACGACAGCAAGGGTGGGAATGAAGTGGACCCTCAGTTTGCTGGACGAGTGCAGTACGTGGGGAAGCCAAACACAGACTGCACCATAGTGATAAGAAATATTCAGAAAGAAGATGAAGGCAATTACCAACTGAGGCTGTTAAGTATGAATAAAAAGTTTAAGTGGATGTCAAGAACATTAACCATGGCAGTATCTGGTAAGTTATTTGCGAAGTATTCGCCATAACTCCTTTTTATAGCATCCACACCCAAAAGGCTAATATATTACAGCTTACTAATCCTTGGATAGCTCATAATGCGCTAGGATCCATTATGTGAAACTTACCATAAAGCGAAGCCCTCCAGCGGCGTGCTTTCACCGCTGACTGGGTTCCCATCTTCACCAGGTACTTCTTCCGGGTTTCCAGGTTCTGGCTTGGCTTGAAGGGTCGAGCCGTGATGACGTCACTCCCCACGCATCATTTTTTAGGGCACACAGCTCTGAAGGAATGGCACGGGCATGCCGTTCCTTCAGCGCCAGGGGCGGACTGACCATTTGGAAACTCGGGCACTGCCCGAGGGCCCGGGGTCAGTAGGGGGCCCCATGAGAGGCCCCTGGTACCTTTTTCATAGGATTTTTTGAGTTTGGGCAAGGACACAGGGGCCCCATGATCCCCCATTGCCTGGGGGCCCCATGAGTTGTCAGTCCGCCCCTGTTCAGTGCACATGCGCCGGCGCTGCTTATGTTTAGGAGATATTTACGGGACCTACAGGTAAGCCTTTTTATAGGCTTACCTGTAGGCAGAAGCGTCCCTAGGGTTGGTGTCACCCGGTGCGGTAACACTTGGTGACACCCCCTCCAACGATCCCTGCAGAATGGATCTGCGGATTGAGCATAATGGATTGGACTCCGATCCATAATGCTCAATTTGGGCAAGGACACAGGGGCCCCATGATCCCCTATTGCCCGGGGGCCCCATGAGTTGTCAGTCCGCCCCTGTTCAGTGCGCATGCGCCGGCGCTGCTTATGTTTAGGAGATATTTACGGGACCTACAGGTAAGCCTTCTCATAGGCTTACCTGTAGGCAGAGGCGTCCCTAGGGTTGGTGTCACCTGGTGCGGTAACACTTGGTGACACCCCCTCCGACAATCCCCGCAGAATGGATCGGATCTGCGGATTGAGCATAATGGATCGGACTCCGATCCATAATGCTCAATCCGCAGATCCAATCCATCCTGCAGATTTTTTTACAACTTACCTTTTCTTGGAGCAGGTCCAGGACAACTGCGCATGTCCCGGTTTCAAGCACGATCAATCGATGATAGCGGTAGTTCGTCTATAGACTTCAATGGAGACGCTGCAGAAAAGCCTGTAGTGCGTTTTTGATGTGTTTTGTGTTTAACTTGCCTAGCAACAAGAAAAAAAACGCATAAAAAACGCACTGCAGAAATGGATCAAACGCAAACTGCATAGATGTGAACCTAACCTTGCGTCTATTAAATAAATACAATGCAATAATATACAATCTTTAACTCTACTTCAACTTTTTATTTTTTTCAGATATTGGAACAACCTTAAAAATCCTCCCTCTGCCAGAGATAAGAGAGTCGGAGACGGTTACTGTAAATTGTTCAATCAGTTATTACTGTCCTTTCAACAACATTAGTCTCTCTTGGATTGAGGATGTAAACGGGACCAGCGCAATGGATGTCAGAAATGACCCCAAGGAGGTACGAACCGCGAGCAGCTTGACGTTCCGCCCGTCCTGGCGAGACAATAAGAAGAACATCACATGTGTTCTTTATCAAGATTTTGGAGAAGAAGATAACACAACAGTCCAGCTCAATGTCATGTGTAAGTCCATCTTCATGTTGTAATTAATGAGACGTGAGCATTGTAAGGCCGCTAACGCGCTGTAGTACCTGTTTATACAGCCTGGTAAAATAACACGTTTACCATCATGCTTTGTCACAAAATTTCATCCAATTTTTTTTTTTTTGAAGATCGACGTACAGTGTTGCTGATTTGAAGAATAGAAAACAAGGAAAGACAGAATTATTAAACCAGAAGGTTCTTCCTTAATTTAATTGGAAGGAAAGAAAATCGCTTGATTTCTCCATCGGGGAATGCCTCCCGCAGCACTATTGTGTTCTGCTGGTAGGGAGGTGCTGGGAGCCTTTCTGGGCAGCAGAATTTTTTTACTGGACATGTTTAATAGCAAACTCTGGCTCATTCTTCCCCCTAGCTCATCACTGCAGGCTGTGTATTGTCAACAGAACTGCTCCTCTCCTCCCCTGTGGCTCCTTCTTCCTTAGCTCATCACTACAGGCTGTGTATTGTCATCAGCACTGCTCCTCTCCTCCCCTGTAGCTCCTTTTTCCCTAGCTCCTCACTGCAGGCTGTGTATTGTCATCAGAACTGCTCCTCTCCTCCCCTGTGGCTCTTTCATCCCCCTAGCTCTTCACTGCAGGCTGTGTACTGTCATCAGCACTGCTCCTCTCCTCCCCTGTGGCTCCTTCTTCCCCCTAGCTCTTCACTGCAGGCTGTGTACTGTCATCAGCACTGCTCCTTTCCTCCCCTGTGGCTCCTTCTTCCCCCTAGCTCCCCACAGCAGACTGTGCATTGTCATCAGCACTTCTCCACTCCTCCCCTGTGGCTCCTTGTCCCCTAGCTCATCACTGCAGGCTGCGTACTGTCATCAGAACTGTTCCTTTCCTCCCCTGTGGCTCCTTCTTCCCCCTAGCTCTTTGCAACAGGCTTTGTATTGTGCTCAGCACTGCTCCTCTCCTTTCCTGTGGCTCCTTCTTCCCCCTAGCTCTTCACTGCAGGCTGTGTACTGTCATCAGCACTGCTCCTCTCCTCCCCTGTGGCTCCTTCTTCCCCCTAGCTCTTCACTGCAGGCTGTGTACTGTCATCAGCACTACTCCTCTCCTCCCCTGTGGCTCCTTCTTCCCTAGCTCCCCACAGCAGGCTGTGCATTGTCATCAGCACTGCTCCACTCCTCCCCTGTGGCTCCTTCTTCCCTAGCTCATCACTGCAGGCTGTGTGCTGTCATCAGAACTGTTCCTTTCCTCCCATGTGGCTCCTTCTTCCCCTTAGCTTTTTGCAGCAGGCTTTGTATTGTGCTCAGCACTGCTCCTCTCCTTTCCTGTGGCTCCTTCTTCCCCCTGGCTCATCACTGAAGGCTGTGTATTGTCATCAGCACTGCTCCTCTTCTCCCCTGTGGCTCTTTCTTCCCCCTAGCTCTTCACTGCAGGCTGTGTACTGTCATCAGCACTACTCCTCTCCTCCCCTGTGGCTCCTTCTTCCCTAGCTCCCCACAGCAGGCTGTGCATTGTCATCAGCACTGCTCCACTCCTCCCCTGTGGCTCCTTCTTCCCTAGCTCATCACTGCAGGCTGTGTGCTGTCATCAGAACTGTTCCTTTCCTCCCATGTGGCTCCTTCTTCCCCTTAGCTTTTTGCAGCAGGCTTTGTATTGTGCTCAGCACTGCTCCTCTCCTTTCCTGTGGCTCCTTCTTCCCCCTGGCTCATCACTGAAGGCTGTGTATTGTCATCAGCACTGCTCCTCTTCTCCCCTGTGGCTCCTTCTTCCCCCTAGCTCTTCACTGCAGGCTGTGTAGTGTCATCAGAACTGCTCCTCTGCTCCCTTGTGGCTCCTTCCCTAGCTCCTCACTGCAGGCTGTGTACTGTCATCAGCACTGCTCCTGTCCTCCCTTGTGGCTCCTTATTCCCCCTAGCTCTTCGCATCAGCAATCTTTGAGTCACAGTCCTTGCCTAGGCTGAGATGATGTTTTCAGTTTGCTGCAGGCTGAGGAAAGAATTTCTTCAGTCTCCCCTCTAACTTTGTAGCAAATTACAAGCTGAGAAGCTGCAGCAGGGGGGCTGATCTGTGTCGGACATTTGTTAGCACATCCAAATCTGCACAGTCACCAGGAAAGTAGGTGGTGACCTTTTATGATGGCCGAACAAAGATGGCTCTGTCCTCCAGGAGACAAAAGTGAAGTCTCTGCAGTCTAAACTGTACAAACATGTTACATAAATACATTATACTGACTACTTTATTCTGTTTTTTTCTAGACCCTCCGAAAGGTGTAGAACTTTGGATTTCAAGCGAATCTTTCAAAGAAAATCAAAATATCCAAATAAGATGTTTAGAAAAATCAAGCAATCCAGGATCCAACAGATACGAGTGGTACAAAGATGGAGTTCTACTCAGAAATTCAACTTCTGATATGATGGTGTTGAACTTAGAATGGAACAATACTGGACAGTACTCATGTAAAGCTCTAAATGCCATCGGGTCTGGCGAGTCACCCAAGAGACTTATTGATGTCCAATGTAAATACCTTCTCCTGGTTTTCATATTGTCACTGTTGTATTTTAGAGGGTCCGTCCAGTCATTCACAAGCCAGCTCCTGGTATTTCCTAGATGCTGAGATCTCCCTGCTATAATTCCCCCTTTATTCCTGCCCACCTGGGAATTTGCTGTTCCCATCCACATTTGTGGACTCCATCTTTCCATCTTCTCCTATTACACCCAACATGATATAAAAAATAAAATAAGAATCCAATGTGAGGACTGAGAACTCCTCATAATGGGCACATCAGGTGTACAGACCTCAGGACTCAGCACAGAGATGGTTGGAACCTCTCATAATGAGTAGAGTAGGTGCACAGACCTGCTGACTCAGTACAAGGATGGTGGGAAACCCCCATAATGGGTAGAGTAGGTGTACGGACCTGGGGACTCAACACAATGATGGTGGGAACTCCTCATAATGAGTAGAGTAGGTGTACAGACCTGGGGACTCAACACAAGGATGGTGTGAATCCCTCTTAATGAGTAGAGTAGGTGTACAGACCTGGGGACTCAACATAAGGATGGTGGGAACCCCTCATAATGAGTAGAGTAGGTGTACGGACCTGGGGACTCAACACGAGGATGGTTTGAACCCCTCATAATGAGTAGAGTAGGTGTACGGACCTGGGGACTCAACACTAGGATGGTGGGAACCCCTCATAATGAGTAGAGTAGGTGTACGGACTTGGGGACTCAACACTAGGATGGTGGGAACCCCTCATAATGAGTAGAGTAGGTGTACGGACCTGGGGACTCAACACGAGGATGGTGGGAACCCCTCATATTGAGTAGAGTAGGTGTACGGACCTGGGGACTCAACACAAGGATGGTGGGAACCCCTCAATGAGTAGAGTAGGTGTACAGACCTGGGGACTCAACACTAGGACGGTGGGAACCCCTCATAATGAGTAGAGTAGGTGTACGAACCTGGGGACTCAACACAAGGACGGTGGGAACCCCTCATAATGAGTAGACTAGGTGTACGGACCTGGGGACTCAATACTAGGATGGTGGGAACCCCTCATAATGAGTAGAGTAGGTGTACAGACCTGGGGACTCAACACGAGGATGGTGGGAACCCCTCATAATGAGTAGAGTAGGTGTACGGACCTGGGGACTCAACACGAGGATGGTGGGAACCCCTCATAATGAGTAGAGTAGGTGTACAGACCTGGGGACTCAACACGAGGATGGTGGGAACCCCTCATAATGAGTAGAGTAGGTGTACAGACCTGGGGACTCAACACTAGGATGGCGGGAACCCCTCACAATGAGTAGAGTAGGTGTACGGACCTGGGGACTCAACACTAGGATGGTGGGAACCCCTCATAATGAGTAGAGTAGGTGTACGGACCTGGGGACTCAACACTAGGATGGTGGGAACGCCCTTATAATGAGTAGAGTAGGTGTACAGACCTGGGGACTCAACACTAGGATGGTGGGAACCCCCTTATAATGAGTAGAGTAGGTGTACAGACCTGGGGACTCAGTACAAGCATAATGGGTATAGCATGAATGCAGAACAGAGAATTCAGCAAAGCTCCACCAAGAGGTAGAAAAGACTGCCAGGATCTACCAAAAACTGAAGCATCAGTTTTGTATTAACTGACCATTTCATATTTCATATACAGATAAATAACTACTTACCAGACAGGACACGCCATCTGCAGAGTCTGTTTTATTTCAGATTGCACAACCTAAACTTGGAGGACAAAGTCTGGAGTTGGGTTTTAACTTAAAGCCCAACTCCCGGCACAAATGCAAATATAACATTCATTGGCCATAGTGAATGCACCAAATCTCTTAGAAACACAGATATTACTTTGTAAATGCAGCTGTGGCATCATCACACCGCTGTACATAGCAAAGCTATGGGAGGGACTCAGCAGGCACCACCCAAAACATGCTGCCTGGGGGGGGGGATACGAGACCAGTCATCCTGCACAAGTAGAGAGACCAACAGTGTCTGGTCCAGGGGCGGACTGACAACTCATGGGGCCCCTTTGTGTATTCTGGAAGTAATACAAAGGGAACAAGAAACTTTTTCATACAAGTACATGGTACAGCAGGCACATATCAGGAATGTGAAATGTTGGGTTTACATACAGTTGCAAGAAAAAGTATGTGAACCCCTTGGGATTACGTGGAGTTTTGCATGAATTGGGCATAAAATGTGCTCTGAATGTCATCTAAGTCACAACAATAGAAGAATACAGTCTGCTGAACATAATATTACACAAACATTAGATGTTGCCATGGTTTAATTGCACATAACATGTAAACATTCACACTGCAGGGAGGAAAAAGTATGTGAACCTTTGGACTTAATAACTGGTTGACCCTCCTTTGGCAGCAATAACCTCAACCAAACGTTTCCTGTAGTTGCAGATCAGACCTGCACAACGATCTGGAGTAATTTTGGACCACTCCTCTTCACAAGACTGTTTCAGTGTAGCAATATTCTTGGGATGTCTGGTGTGAATCGCTCTCTTAAGGTTATGCCACAGCATTTCAATCGGGTTGAGGTCAGGACTCTGACTGGGCCACTCCAGAAGGCGTATTCTGTGATGTTGCAGCCATTGTTTTGTTGAATTACTTGTATGCTTTGGGTCATTGTCCTGTTGCATCACCCATCCTCTGCGGAGCTTCAGTTGGCGGACAGATTTTCTTATGTTTTCCTGAAAAATGTCTTGATAAACTGTGGAATTCATTTTCATATCAATGACAACAATCCATCCAGGCCCTGAGGCAGCAAAGCAGCCCCAAACCATGATGCTCCCTCCGCCATGTTTTACAGTGGGGATGAGGTTTTGATGTTGGTGTGCTGTGCCTTTTTTTCTCCACACATAGTGTTGTGTGTTCTTCCCAAACAACTCAATCTTGGTTTCATCTGTCCACAGTATATTTTGCCAGTAGTGCTGTGGAACATCCAGGTGCTCTTTTGCAAACTTCAAACGTGCTGCAATATTCTTTTTGGACAGCATTGGCTTCCTCCGTGGTGTCCTCCCATGTACTCCATTCTTGTTTAATGTTTTCCTTATTGTAGATGTGTCAACAAAAATGTTAGCATGTGCCAGAGATTTCTGTAGGTCTTTAGCTGACACTCTGGGATTCTTCTTTACCTCATGCAGCATTCGGCGCTGTGCTCTTGCAGTCATTTTTATAGGACAACCACGCCTAGGGAGAGTAGCAACAGTGCTAAACTTTCTCCATTTGTAGACAGTCTGTCTTACCGTGGACACATGAACATCAAGGCTTTTGGAGATACTTTTGTAACCCTTTCCAGCTTCATGCAGGTCAACAATTCTTGATCGTAGGTCTTCTGAGAGCTTTTTTCTGCGAGGCATGGTTCACATCAGACAGTGCTTCTTGAAACCAGTAAACCCAAAACAGGTGTGTGTTTTTTAAGGGCAGGACAGCTGTCAGCAACACATCCAATATCATCACACTGATTGGAGTCAAGGTTGGCTCACTCCTGGCTCCAATTAGCTCTGGGAGAAGTCATTAAGCTAGGGCCTCACATACTTTTTCCTCCCTGCAGTGTGAATGTTTACATGTTATGTGCAATTAAACCATGGCAACATCTAATGTTTGTATAGTATTATGTTCAGCAGACTGTGTTCTTCTATTGTTGTGACTTAGATGACGTTCAGAGCACATTTTATGCCCAATTCATGCAAAACTCCACATAATCCTAAGGGGTTCACATACTTTTTCTTGCAACTGTATTCTTTACCTTTGAATAATGAATTGTTTCACTTATCTTAGATGCTCCCAGGTACCCAAGGGTAGTCCTAGAGCTAAATAGAACAACATTTGCTGAAGAAGACAAGGTCATATTTCTTGAAGGAGACGAGGTCATATTTCTTGAAGGAGACGAGGTCATATTTCTTGAAGGAGACAAGGTCATCTTTCGATGCGATGTCAATAGCAGCAACCCAGAAGTGACCAACATTACATGGTACAAGAATGGAAAGAATATTAAAACAACGAGTGAATCTGTAAAGGCAGAAGATGCTGGGAACTATACTTGTGAAGCTGAAAATTCTGTAGGACGTTCTATGTCACCGAAGGTTAACGTGGACATTCATTGTAAGTATGGGATCTACCTTCCATGAGCCAGCAAGTAAAGTAGGCCTGTCATTAGCAAACAATATATAAACCAAGATAGTCATATCAGAGAAAGCACCTTATTGTCCAACTAAAATCACTTTTTTTTAATGATACAGGCCACTAGTTAGTTCACCAAATTTAAAAAAAAAGGGCTCATAGTGTATTCATGAAGATAGCGGGACAAGCTGCACCACTGGGGAACACCCACCACTGAAAATACATAGAGAGAAGAGGAGTCTGTATCGGAGCATTGGCAATGGCAGCCCACTTATTTGTCACACGACCGTTTTCTTTTAAGGGGATCTGATACTGAACTTAGGGCCACCAACTCTGTACTCTTGACTCCGAAGTCCATTTTCATTTATTACTGTAATTCAGAGAACTTGCGTAATTAGCAAAATGCTTTAATTGGTGGATGTCAGTCTGGAGAAGTGGGCATTCCTGGGCAGATTGTATTTGCATGCAGCCCTCTTAGGTAAAAACCTCATATGATGCTGAACCTCCATGATTGAAAGAACTGAGATCCAATGAATAGAAGAGGTGCGCCCAAACAGTACGGCTTGGGAGGAAAGGACTAGGCCAGCCATTGTCAACCAGGGTTCTGTGGAACTTTACAGTTCCTCCAGAGGTAACTAGGGGTTCCTTGATCTGTGGCTGATTTACCTCCCATCTAATGGTGCCTTCAGAGTTCCAGGTCCAACCACACTTGGCAGAGCCAGAGGTATTATATCGATGATCTTTTTAATTGTCTGTAAGGGTGGCTTTCTGACCAATGTATGTGTCACCCCGGCCACCAATGTAGGAGGGAATACTCCCATGAATTCATTTTAGCAGGGGTTCCCTGAGACCTTGAGGGTTCCTCTTGGATGAAATGGTTGAGAAAAACCGAGCTACATGATGTTGGACATTCTGCAGCCAGGAAATGAGACAGGCTCTGTCCAACTTGCTGCAGCTTCTAATGCAACAGTATAAAAAAGCAATCCTTGTGCCCCAGTCCTTGCCTAGGTCTCCCCTCCAACTTTGTAGCAAATTACAAGCTGAGAAGCTGCAGCAGGGGGGCTGATCTGTGTCGGACATTTGTTAGCACATCCAAATCTGCACAGTCACCAGGAAAGTAGGTGGTGACCTTTTGTGATGGCCGAACAAAGATGGCTCTGTCCTCCAGGAGACAAAAGTGATGTCTCTCTGCAGTCTAAACTGTACAAACATGTTTATTTATTTCAGGTACTTATACAGCACCATCAATTTACACAGCATTTACATATATATTATACATTCACATCAGTCCCCACCCCTGAGGAGCATACAATCTAAGGTCCCTAACTCACATTCATACATACACATACTAGGGACAATTTTAGACAGGATCCAATTAACCTACCAGCATGTCTTTGGCATGTGGGAGGAAACCGGAGTACCTGTAGGAAACCCATGCAGGCACAGGGAGAACATGCAAACTCCAGGCAGGTGGTGCTGTGGTTGGGATTCAAACCAACGACCCTAGTACTGCCGGTGGAAGTGCTAACCATTACATAAATACATTATACAGATCACTTTATTCTGTTTTTCTCTAGACCCTCCGAAAGGTGTAGAAGTTTGGATTTCAAGCAAACCTTCCAAAGAAAATCAAAATATCAAATTAAGATGTTTATCAAAATCAAGCAATCCAGAATCCAGTAGATACGAGTGGTACAAAGATGGAGTTCTGCTCAAAAATTCAACTTATGATATGATGGTGCTGGACTTAGAATGGACCCATACTGGACAGTACTCATGTAAAGCTCTAAATACCATCGGATCTGGCGTGTCACCCCAGAGACATATTGATGTCCAATGTAAATACCTTCTCCTGGTTTTCATATTGTCATTGTATTTTAGAGGGTCCATCCAGCCATTCACAAATCAGCCCCTGGCTCCTTGTAATTCCTAGATGCTGAAATCTCCCTGCTATAATCCTTCTTTTTTGTTATTATTATTATTATTATACAGGATTTATTTATTATTATTATTGGTTTTATTATTCTACAGGATTTATAGATTATTATTTGTATTATTATTATTATACATTATTTATAGATTATTATTATTATTATACAGGAATTATATATTATTATTTGTATTATTATTATACAGGATTTATATATATTATGATTATTCAGGATTTATATAGCGTCAACAGTTTGCGCAGCGCTTTACAAAATGAAGGCAGACATTACATTTACAATACATTTTGGTACAAGAGGAATCAGGGGGCCCGACTCGTTAGAGCTTACAATCTTTAAATTTATTCCTGCCCACCTGGGAATTTTGGTGTCTTCATCCACATTTTTACACTTCATCTTCTCCTATTACATCCTACATAATATAAAAGTAAATGAAATCTACAACGTGAGGAGTGGGAACCCCTCATAATGGTCAGAGCGGGTGTACAGACCCAGGAACTCAACACAGGGATGGTGGGAACCCCTCATAATGGGCACAGCAGGTGTACAGACCCAAGAACTCAACACAGGGATGGTGGGAACCCCTCATAATGGTCAGAGCAGGTGTACAGACCCAGGAACTCAACACAGGGATGGTGGGAACCACTCATAATGGGCACAGCAGGTGTACAGACCCGGGAACTCAGCACATGGATGGTGGGAACCCCTCATAATGGGCACAGCAGGTGTACAGACCCGGAAACTCAGCCCATGGATGGTGGGAACCCCTCATAATGGGCACAGTGGGCGTACAGACCTGGGAACTCAGCACAGGGATAGTGGGAACCCCTCATAATGGGCACAGCAGGTGTACAGACCCAGGAACTCAGCTCATGGATGGTGGGAACCCCTCATAATGGGCACAGTGGGCGTACAGACCCGGGAACTCAGCACAGGGATAGTGGGAACCCCTCATAATGGACACAGCAGGTACGAAGGACTGGGAATTCAGTGAATGGATAGTGGGAACCTCTCATAGTAAGCAGAGTAGGTGTACAGACCCGGGGACTCAGTACAGGGATAATGAGAACCCCTCATAATAGGCTGAGCAGGTGTGCAATCATTAATTGGTGTGAGACATCTTGATGAAATGGTTAGTGCTTCCACCTGGCAGTACTCAGGTCGTTGGTTAGAATCCCAGCCACGGCACCACCTGCCTGGAGTATGCATGTTCTACCTGTGCCTGTGTGGGTTTCCTCTGGGTACTCCGGTTTCCTTCCACACGCCAAAGACATGCTGGTAGGTGAATTGGCTCCTGTCTAAATTGTCCCTAGTATGTGTATGTATGAATGTAAGTTAGGGACCTTAGATTGTACACCCCTTGAGGGTTAGGGACTGATGTGAATGTACAATATATATATAAAGCGCAGAGTAAATTGATGGCGCTATAGAAGCACCTGAAATAAATAAATAAAATAAACTTTCTTCTTTGGCAGATGCTCCGGAAAATGTAACTCTGTCTGTCAGCCCCGGAGATCACGTCATCGAACACACGGATGTGACGTTGAAATGCTCCAGCAATGGCAAGCCAGCTCCAAATTATGAATTTTACCTAAACAATGCGTCTTGGAGCGGGGAAGCTGGCATGTTTGAGTTGAAAGATGTACAAATAAAAGACACCGGGGAGTATTCTTGCCTGGCGGAAAATTCTGTTGGTGAGAGGAGATCGAATACAGTCTTTCTACACGTGTCATGTAAGTGTCAGCTCTGGAGACGAATTTATCTTCATTTTATTTCTCAAGATCTAATACCTAAGTAAGTGTGATGGACATGTTGTCACAAAGTTTTCACATTTATGGGACACCGACCCAGGAGCTGCACAACGTTTGCTTTACTGTATGTGTTAGATTCATTTCTCTTGAACCTTTTACATGTTTCATCTGATACTATAGCCCCTGCATGTGCACACTGATTGCTGTTCCTTTTCCTCATTTGAAAACTAATAAAAAATCGGAACAAGATTTTTTTTTTAATCACATTTATTACATAGTAAAGGATTCCCAAAGTGCTATGATGTAGCTAACAAGAGAGTATAGCAGAAGTTGTCCGCCTTACGGCTAACTTTTTCAAACTTCAGACTGACCCATTCATTAAAGTCTACTAAAAATCCACTGTAACGGAACCGGACCCCGACTACACTAGGGTATTTCCGTTAGCCTCCCGCTTCCCTGTCCGAACACAGATCCACGGACACCACCGCTGACCATACAAGACGAGACAGCACCAGACTTGTATTAAAACAGGAAGTGGACTGCTTTATTTTAACACAGATACAAGATATATACACAGGGCGGGGCAATACATTCAGTAACAAGAGACACACAGCAGACACCCCCACCAAGCCAATACACAAACATATACATCCCATAATAGTTTACTCCAGGGGCCGACTGACAACTCATGGGGCCCCCGGGCAATAGGGGACCATGGGGCCCCTGTGTCCTTGCCCACACTCAAACCACACCCAAAAAAGCCTATGTACCAGGGGCATCTCATGGGGCCCCCTTCGGACCCCGGGCCCTCGAGCAGTGCCCGCGTTCCCAAATGGTCAGTCCGCCCCTGGTTGACTCCCAAGCAAGACACAATAGAACAATGGGACAACCAAGTGGCAGTAAACAATGAACAACCCCCCACACCCCACCAATAGAGCAGGACATTTCACACTGTACCCTTAACAGGCACAGGGTGACTTACACATAATAGGGATATGGGGAGCTGAGACAGGGGTCTCCCTACCCCTCCAAAGGGGGCTGTGTTTCATGACCCCCCACCCACTCCCGTCACAACCACAATTAAAATTACATTTATATTTGAAAATTTAAATCCAATGTATTTTAATTTTTAATTAAAACTTTAAATAAAAATCCACTAACTCTTTTTTTCATTTTGGATAGAATAACCACTCGCCCTCTGGAAGATTTATCCCCTTTCATGACCAGGCCATTTTTTTTGCTATACTTTAACTGACAATTGCGCGGTCATGCAACACTGTTCCCAAATAAAATTTATATCATTTTTTTCACACCAATAGAGCTTTATTTTGGCAGTAGTTGATCATCACTGTTTTTTTATTTTTTGCGATATGAAAATGTTTTTTCAAAAAAATATTTTTTTTACTGTTTGCTATATAAAAATACACCATTAAAAATGTAAAAAATAAAATGGATTTCCGCACTGTGTAGGAATTAATTGTTCGCAGGATCTGGGGAATTCAGGTGTGGCAGGAGGCATCAGTGAGGCCCAGAGACATCACCAGAGGCTAGAGGAAAGCCAGGTACAAAAGGCTGGGGTACAAGAAAAATATTTTTTTTCTTAATTTTTTTTTACTTTTTGCTATAAAAAAATACACCAATAAAAATGTAAAAAATAAAATGGATTTCAGCACTGTGTAGGAATTAATTGTTTGTAGGATCTGAGGAATTCAGGTTTGCCAGGAGGCATCAGTGAGGCCCAGAGACATCACCAGAGGCTAGAGGATAGAGGAAAGCCGGGTACAAAAGGCCGGGGTACAAGAAAAATATTTTTTTCTTAATTTTTTTTTACTTTTTGCTATAAAAAAATACACCAATAAAAATGTAAAAAATAAAATGGATTTCAGCACTGTGTAGGAATTAATTGTTTGTAGGATCTGAGGAATTCAGGTTTGCCAGGAGGCATCAGTGAGGCCCAGAGACATCACCAGAGGCTAGAGGAAAGCCGGGTACAAAAGGCCGGGGTACAAGAAAAAAAAATTTTTCTTAATTTTTTTTACTTTTTGGTATAAAAAAAATACACCATGAAATTTGTAAAAAATAAAATGGATTTCAGCACTGTGTAGGAATTAATTGTTTGCAGGATCTGGGGAATTCAGGTTTGGCAGGAGGCATCAGTGAGGCCCAGAGACATCACCAGAGGCTAGAGGAAAGCCGGGTAAAAAAGGCCGGGGTACAAGAAAAATATTTTTTTTCTTCATTTTATTTTTTACATTTTTCATGGTGTATTTTTTTATAGCAAAAAGTTAAAAAAAATTAAGAAAAAATATATTTTTCTTGTACCCCGGCCTTTTGTACCCAGCTTTCCTCTAGCCTCTGGTGATGTCTCTGGGCCTCACTGATGCCTCCTGCCAAACCTGAATTCCCCAGATCCTGCAAACAATTAATTCCTACACAATGCTATAATCCATTTTATTTTTTACATTTTTCATGGTGTATTTTTTTATAGCAAAAAGTAAAAAAAAAATGATTATAGCATTGTGTAGGAATTAATTGTTTGCAGGATCTGGGGAATTCAGGTTTGGCAGGAGGCATCAGTGAGGTCCAGAGACATCACCAGAGGGTAGAGGAAAGCCGGGTACAAAAGACCGGGGTACAAGAAAAATAATTTTTTTCTTAATTTTCTTAACATTTTTCCTTTTTTAAGCTTTTAATAGGTGTTTTTTTTAAGGGAGTGGAAGACTTGATAATAAGCAGACCTTGCATGTTCATCGAAGTTCTGTTCTTTTGTCTTTCAGACAGCCAGGCTACTATAGGAAAGTTTGCATCCATTGGAACCTTTTCCTTCGTCGTATTAATTCTTATCATTGTGATTGTTCGATTCAGAGTACGGTAAGCTATGGGAGGAACCCACATGACACATTCAGCCTATCCAAAGCTCAACTGACCAAAATGACCCGTGCGCCAGAGGGATATACAGTTGTGCTCAAACATTTGCCTCCCCTGGCAGAAATCGTGAAATGTTGGCATTGATATTGAAAATATGACAGATCATGCCAAAAAATTGTCTTTTATTGAAGGATGGTGATGATATGAAGCCATTTATGATCACAGAGTTGTTTGGCTCCTTTTTACATCCTAATGATAACAGAAATCACCCAAATGGCCTCGATCAAAAGTTTTCATCCCCTGGATTGTTTGGCCATCAGACACAACTGGAAGTGAAGGACAATCTCACACTTTTTATGGGCATCAGACACAACCAGAAGTGAAGAAAAATCTCACACTTTTTATGGGCATCAAACATAACCAAAGTAAGGGAAAATCTCACACTTTTTATGAGTATCAGACACAGCCGGAAGTGAAGGGAAATCTCACACTTTCTATGGGTATCAGACACAGCCGGAAGTGAAGGGAAATCTCACACTTTCTATGGGTATCAGACACAGCCGGAAGTGAAGGGAAATCTCACACTTTCTATGGGCATCAGACATAACCAAAAGTAAGGGAAAATCTCACACGTTTTATGGGCATTAGACACAACCGGAAGTGAAGAAAAATCTCACACTCTTTATGGGTATCAGACATAACCAAAAGTAAGGGAAAATCTCACACGTTTTATGGGCATTAGACATAACCGGAAGTGAAGGAAAATCTCACACTTTTTATGGGCATCAGACATAACCAAAAGTAAGGGAAAATCTCACACTTTTTATGGGCATCAAATATAACCAAAAGTAAGGGAAAATCTCACACGCTTTATGGGCATCAGACAACCAAAAGTAAGGGAAAATCTCACACTTTTTATGGGCATCAGACATAACCAAAAGTAAGGGAAAAATCTCACACGTTTTATGGGCATCAGACATAACCAAAAGTAAGGGAAAATCTCACACTTTTTATGGGCATCAGACACAGCCGGAAGTGAAAGGAAATCTCACACTTTCTATGGGCATCAGACACAGCTGGAAGTGAAGGGAAATCTCACACTTTCTATGGGCATCAGACACAGCCGGAAGTGAAAGGAAATCTCACACGTTTTATGGGCATCAGACACAGCTGGAAGTGAAGGGAAATCTCACACTTTCTATGGGCATCAGACACAGCCGGAAGTGAAGGGAAATCTCACACATTTTATGGGCATCAGACACAACCGGAAGTGAAGGAAAATCTCACACTTTTTATGGGCATCAGACAGAGCCGGAAGTGAAGGGAAATCTCACACTTTCTATGGGCATCAGACACAGCCGGAAGTGAAGGGAAATCTCACATGTTTTATGGGCATCAGACACAGCCGGAAGTGAAGGGAAATCTCACATGTTTTATGGGCATCAGACACAGCCGGAAGTGAAGGGAAATCTCACATGTTTTATGGGCATCAGACACAACCGGAAGTGAAGGGAAATCTCACACTTTTTATGGGCATCAGACACAGCAGGAAGTGAAGGGAAATCTCACACTTTCTATGGGCATCAGACACAGCCGGAAGTGAAGGGAAATCTCACACTTTTTTGGGCATCAGACACAACCGGAAGTGAAGGGAAATCTCACACTCTTAATGGGCATCAGACACAACCGGAAGTGAAGAAAAATCCCCCACTTCCTGTCTATTTGATGGCACTGGCTATAAAAAAGAAGGTGTGCAATGAAATTGGAAAGGTTTTAGTTAAAAATGTAATTAGCATTTTGATTAGAAAAAAAAAAATAAAAAAAGAGGAACCAACATAACCTAATGCTGATGCATAAGCTTGAATAAACTCAAATTTGAATATCACATGTTAACAGCACATTGAGAAGTTAAATAATGACTACTGTTTTTTTTTTTTCTTTTTTTTTACCCAGCATCAGGAATACAGTTTGTAGAAAAACGGTTGATGACAAAAGCAAGTCCTCATTTTTCGTTTTCAAGAAGGTAACACAAAAAAAAGCATTAATGGCTGTGCTAGCATTATGCATTTTCTTTATATACATTGGCAGGTATTAAAAAAATGTAATAAAAATAAATTTCTTCAAACAAGGATACACAGATCATTATCAATATATTTCCCAGTACATTAGGGGCTCGTTCACACGAGTGCTGCTGTCTGACCCGCATTTGAGTGATCACTTGGCGGGAAGAGACAGAGAAAATGCTTTCTCCTGATGGCAACAGCACTGAGCACAATGGGGCACTTGCACATGGTACTGATGTTTGAGCATCGCTTTTTTGAACGTACCTTCAGGCGTTTGTTTTGCGCTTTTTCATGCGCATATTTGCACGCATAATATATTTTTAGCGAAAATTGATCCATATTTATTCTCATATGCGCGTATTTTTGTGCATTTGTGTACATTCACGTGCATTTGCGCACAGGTGGCGTAAATTACTGACCAAAAATGCAAATTTTCCTTCTTTTTTTTTTTTTACTGAGAAATATGCGGCTCTTATTTCGGCACCTGTGTGCAAAGGCACATTGTAAGCAGGGGCGGACTGACCATTTGGAAACTCAGGCACTGCCCGAGGGCCCGGGGTCAGTAGAGGGCCCCATGAGATGCCCCTGGTAACTTTTTCATAGGCTTTTTTGAGTTTGGGCAAGGACACAGGGGCCCCATGATCCCTTATTGCCCGGGGCCCCATGAGTTGTCAGTCCGCCCTTGATTGTAAGTAATGGGCTACATTTAGTAAAACAGAAACAACGCTGCAATGTGCAAGAGGCCTAACAGTCTAAGCACTAGTAAATGTAGCATAGAAGCTACTATCTACTATATATATATATATATATATATACAGTTGCAAGAAAAAGTATGTGAACCCCTTGGGATTACGTGGAGTTTTGCATGAATTGGGCATAAAATGTGCTCTGAACGTCATCTAAGTCACAACAATAGAAGAACACAGTCTGCTGAACATAATACTACACAAACATTAGATGTTGCCATGGTTTAATTGCACATAACATGTAAACATTCACAGTGCAGGGAGGAAAAAGTATGTGAGTCCTTAGCTTAATGACTTCCCCCAGAGCTAATTGGAGCCAGGAGTGAGCCAACCTTGACTCCAATCAGTGTAATGATATTGGATGTGTTGCTGACAGCTGTCCTGCCCTTAAAAAACACACACCTGTTTTGGGTTTACTGGTTTCAAGAAGCACTGTCTGATGTGAACCATGCCTCGCAGAAAGAGCTCTCAGAAGACCTACGAAAAAGAATTGTTGACTTGCATGAAGCTGGGAAGGGTTACAAAAGTATCTCCAAAAGCCTTGATGTTCATGTGTCCACGGTAAGACAGACTGTCTACAAATGGAGAAAGTTTAGCACTGTTGCTACTCTCCCTAGGTGTAGTCGTCCTGTAAAAATGACTGCAAGAGCACAGCGCAGAATGCTGCATGAGGTAAAGAAGAATCCCAGAGTGTCAGCTAAAGACCTACAGAAATCTCTGGCACATGCTAACATTTTTGTTAACACATCTACAATAAGGAAAACATTAAACAAGAATGGAGTACATGGGAGGACACCACGGAGGAAGCCATTGCTGTCCAAAAAGAATATTGCAGCACGTTTGAAGTTTGCAAAAGAGCACCTGGATGTTCCACAGCACTACTGGCAAAATATACTGTGGACAGATGAAACCAAGATTGAGTTGTTTGGGAAGAACACACAACACTATGTGTGGAGAAAAAAAGGCACAGCACACCAACATCAAAACCTCATCCCCACTGTAAAACATGGCGGAGGGAGCATCATGGTTTGGGGCTGCATTGCTGCCTCAGGGCCTGGACAGATTGTTGTCATTGATGGGAAAATGAATTCCAGAGTTTATCAAGACATTTTTCAGGAAAACGTACGACCATCTGTCCACCAACTGAAGCTCCGCAGAGGATGGGTGATGCAACAGGACAATGACCCAAAGCATACAAGTAATTCAACAGAACAATGGCTGCAACAGCACAGAAAACGCCTTCTGGAGTTGCCCAGTCAGAGTCCTGACCTCAACCCGATTGAAATGCTGTGGCATGACCTTAAGAGAGCGATTCACACCAGACATCCCAAGAATATTGCTACACTGAAACAGTTTTGTGAAGAGGAGTGGTCCAAAATTACTCCAGATCGTTGTGCAGGTCTGATCTGCAACTACAGGAAACGTTTGGTTGAGGTTATTGCTGCCAAAGGAGGGTCAACCAGTTATTAAGTCCAAAGGTTCACATACTTTTTCCTCCCTGCACTGTGAATGTTTACATGTTATGTGCAATTAAGCCATGGCAACATCTAATGTTTGTGTAGTATTATGTTCAGCAGACTGTGTTCTTCTATTGTTGTGACTTAGATGACGTTCAGAGCACATTTTATGCCCAATTCATGCAAAACTCCACATAATCCCAAGGGGTTCACATACTTTTTCTTGCAACTGTATATCGACTAGATAGATAGATAGATAGATAGATAGATAATAGATAGATAGATAGATAGATAGATAGATAGATAGATAATAGATAGATAGATGATAGATAGATAGATAGATAGATAGATAGATAGATAGATAGATAGATAGATGATAGATAGATAGATAGATAGATAGATAGATGATAGATAGATAGATAGATAGATAGATAGATAGATAGACAGATAATAGATAGATAGATAGATAGATAGATAGATAGATAGATGATAGATAGATAGATAGATAGATAGATAGATATTATAATTTTTTATATGTATTATATAACATTATATATTATTTATAAAAAAAAAGTTATTTGGGGGAAGGGGGATACAATCTCCAGGCAGGTGGTGCCATGGTTGGGATTTGAACCAACAACCCTAGTATTGCCAGGAGGAAGTGCTAACTATTTAGCCACTGTGCTGCCCAGGTATTGTGTATATGTGCATTTTTTTGGCGTGTTGTACTGAGCACATAGGGCAGCCCGTGTCAATGGGCTGCCCTATGCTCAACAAACATGGAAAAGTAGCCCACGCACCATTTTTAAGTATGCAGCGTGCATTTGGGATGTCATTAAGGCTAGGTGCTCACTAGCCCGCACTGTACTTTCCGGTTGTGTGTGCGGGAATTGCATTGGTTTCTCGCACGTGCAACCACCATTGGTGTGCCGCTCATACTACTTTCTACTCTCTGGAGTCCTCTCAAGACTCCCACCTCTGTGTTGGGGGGGGGGGGGTTATACAGGAGTATTGGAGTGGTTCAGCTAGTAGGGCAATCACTCACAAAAATGGACATTAATAATTGAAGATCTTGCAGCTCTTATGCATGTACCCAGCTACACTATATTACCAAAAGTATTGGGCCGCCGGCCTTTCCACGCACATGAAGTTTAATGGTATTCTAGTCTTAGTCCGTAGGGTTCAATATTGAGTTGGCCCCACCCTTTGCAGCTATTACAGCTTCAACTCTTCTGGGAAGGCCGTCCACAAGGTTTAGGAGGGTGTCTATGGGAAGGTTGGACCATTCTTCCAGAAGAGCATTTGTCAGGTCAGGCACTGATGTCGGGGGAGGAGGCCTGGCTCGCAGTCTCCACTCTAATTCTTCCCAAAAGTGTTCTATGGGGTTGAGGTCAGGACTCTGTGCAGGCCAGTCAAGTTCCTCCACCCCAAACTGGCTCCATCATGGCTTTATGGACTTTGCTTTGTGCACTGGTGGGCAGTCATGTTGGAACAGGAAGGGGCCATCCCCAAACTCTTCCCACAAAGTTGGGAGCATGAAATTGTCCAAAATGTCTTGGTATGCTGATGCCTTAAGAGTTCCCTTCACTGGAACTAGGGGGCCAAGCCCAACCCCTGAAAAACAACCCCTCCCCATAATCCACCCTTTACCAAACTTTACATTTGGCACAATGCAGTCAGGCAAGTATCGTTCTCCTGGCAACTGCCAAACCCAGACACGTCCATTGGACTGCCAGACAGAGAAGCGTGATTCGTCACTCCACAGAACACTCCACTGCTCTAGAGGACAGTAGCGGCTTGATTTACACCACGGCATCTGATGCTTTGCATTGCACTTGGTGATGGAAGGCTTGGATGCAGCTGCTCGGCCATGGAAACCCATTCCATGAAGCTCTCTACGCACTGTTGTTGGGCTCATCTGAAGGCCTCACCAAGTTTGGAGGTCTTTAGCTATTGACTCAGCAGACAGTTGGTGACTTCTGCGCACTGTGCGCTTCAGCATGCGCTGACCCCGCTCTGTCATGTGACCTGGCCTACCACTTGGTGGCTGAGTTGCTGTTGTTCCCAGTTGCTTCCACTTTGTTATAATCCCACTAACAGTTGAGCGTGGAATATTTATAAGCCAGGAAATGTCACGGATGGACTTATTGCACAGGTGGCCACCTATCACGGGACCATGCTTGGAGTCACTGAGCTCCTGAGAGCGACCCATTCTTTCACAAATGTTTGTAGAAGCAGTCTGCATGCCTAGGTGTTTGATTTTATACATCTGTGGCCATGGAGGGGATTGGAACACCTGAATCCAATGATTTGGAGGGGCATCCCAATACTTTTGGCAATATAGTGTATCTGCAGGTTTTGCGCACACCTAACTTCATGTGTGTTGTCCTCCAGTGATGATAAGTCCAGTCTCAGCTGTATCCCTCACCACTACCATCTTCACTACTCGATATTCTTGCTCCTGCAGTAATCCTCTTCAACCATTAGGCTAATAAAAAGATTTTCAGGGTCCTATTTTTATGAAGTGCCTTGAACTTGAGTCCAAGTCCTAGTGACTTGATGAATAGGAGCTCTAAAAAGAAGTAAGTCTGCTTTGTGCTAGTCTTGTGAGGTCCTCCAGTGTCATCCCCACAGCTGTAGTCAATGTGTCCAGCCACCTAGTAGTCGGGGTATTACCATTTCTGGCCTTTCCTACACCTATACCATAGCAGATCTGAATTTTTTTATTTTAAGTGCATAGAATTTATATGTATTCCCCACTTCTTGTTCTAGTATGAGGACATTGACTCGTCAGAGAAAGCCCGTGAAGACACCCAGGATGAAATCCACCACTCCGTCATTGCTAATGTAAATAAAAAGGACAAAGGACAGGAGCGGGACCCTGAAGTGGAATATGCCACGCTGGCACATTTATGAAATGTATTGTGAATTGCTTTCAGATATTTGTTTTAAAGGGTCCACGGATGATATTGGTGAGATCTCCCTGCCATGATTCTTAAATTGGTATCTATCCACCAGGAAGATTTGGGTGTTCCCATATGCCTTTGTGTGTGCCAGCTCCACCTGTTACAGTTTCCATATTATGACATAAATAAATCCATCTGGGATGGTGGAAATCCCTCATAATGGGTGAAACAGATGCGCAGACCTAGGTACTCAGCTTAGGGGTGGTGGGAGCTCCTAACAATGGGTGCAGCAGGTGTACAGACCTGGGAACTCAGCACGAGGATGATAGGAACTCCTTACAATGGAGACAGCAGGTGCACAGACCCGGAACTTAGCACAGGAATAGTGGGAACCCCTCATAATGGGCACAGAAGGTGTACAGACCTGGGAACTCAGCAGAGGGATGGTAGGAACTCCTTACAATGGGTGCAGCAGATGTGCAGACCTTGGTTCTCAGCTTAGGGGTGGTGGGAACTCCTAACAATGGGTGCAGCAGGTATACAGACCTGGGAACTCAGCACAAGGATGATAGGAACTCCTTACAATGGAGACAGCAGGTGCACAAACCCGGAACTTAGCACAGGAATAGTGGGAACCCCTCATAATGGGCACAGAAGGTGTACAGACCTGGGAACTCAGCAGAGGGATGGTAGGAACTCCTTACAATGGGTACAGCAGGTGTTCAGACTTGAGAATCCAACACAGGGAAGGTGTAAGCCCTCATTATGGGCACAACAGGTGTTGAGACCTGGGAACACACTGTAGGGATGGTGGGAATCATAATTGGTATCTATCCACCAGGAAGATTTGGGTGTTCCCATACAGTCATGGCCGAAATTGTTGGCACCCTTGATATTTTTCCTGAAAATCAAGTATTTCACACAAAAAAGGTATTGCATTAACACATGTTTTGCTATACACATGTTTATTCCCTTTGTATGTATTGGAACAAATATAAAACAGAGGCAGAAAAGCAAATATGACATAATGTCACACAAAACCCCAAAAATGGGCTGGACAAAAGTATTGGCACCCTTAACTTAATATTTGGTTGCACACCCTTTGGAAAACATAACTGAAATCAGTCGCTTCCTATAACCATCAATAAGCTTCTGACACCTCTCACCCGGAATTTTGGACCACTCTTCCTTTGCAAACAGCTCCAGGTCTCTCTTATTGGAAGGACACCTTTTCCCAACAGCAATTTTAAGATCTCTCCACAGGTGTTCAATGGGATTTAGATCTGGGCTCATTGCTGGCCACTTCAGAACTCTCCAGCGCTTCTTTGCCATCCATTTCTGAGTGCTTTTTGACGTATGTTTGGGGTCATTGTCCTGCTGGAAGACCCAGGATCTTGGACGCAAACCCAGCTTTCTGACACTGGGCCCTACAGTGCGACCCAAAATCCTTTGGTAATCCTCAGATTTCATGATGCCTTGCACACAGTCAAGGCACCCAGTGCCAGAGGCAGCAAAACAACCCCAAAACATCATTGAACCTCCACCATATTTTACCGTAGGTACTGTGTTTTGTTCTTTGTAGGCCTCATTCCGTTTTCGGTAAACAGTAGAATGATGTGCTTTACCGAAAAGCTCTATCTTGGTCTCATCTGTCCACAAGACGTTTTCCCAGAAGGCTTTTGGCTTACTCAAGTACATTTTGGCAAACTGTAGTCTTGCTTTTTTATGTCTCTGTGTCAGCAGTGGGGTCCTCCTGGGTCTCCTGCCATAGCGTTTCATTTCATTTAAATGTCGACGGATAGTTCGCGCTGACACTGATGCTCCCTGAGCCTGCAGGACAGCTTGAATGTCTTTGGAACATGTTTGGGGCTGCTTATCCACCATCCGGACTATTCTGCGTTGCAATCTTTCATCAATTTTCCTCATCCGTCCACGACCAGGGAGATTAGCTACAGTGCCATGGGTTGCAAACTTCTTGATAATGTTGCGCACTGTGGACAAAGGCAAATCTAGTTCTCTGGAGATGGACTTGTAACCTTGAGATTGTTGATATTTTGCCACAATTTTGGTTCTCAGGTCCTCAGACAGTTCTCGTCTCCTCTTTCTGTTGTCCATGCTTAGTGTGGCACAGACAGACACACAATGCAAAGGTTAAGTGAACGTCTCTCCTTTTTATCTGCTTTCAGGTGTGATTTCTATATTGCCCACACCTGTTACTTGCCCCAGGTGAGTTTACAGGAGCATCACATGCTTGTAACATTCTTATTTATCCGCAGTTGTGAAAGGGTGCCAATACTTTTGTCCAGCCCATTTTTGGAGGTTTGTGTGACATTATGTCGAATTTGCTTTCTTTCCTCCCTTTTTTTGTTTTGTCCCAATACACACAAAGGGAATAAACATGTGTATAGCAAAACATGTGTTAATGCAATACGTTTCGTGAGAAATACATGATTTCCTGGAGAAATATCAAGGGTGCCAACAATTTCGGCCATGACTGTATGTCTTTGTGTGTGCCAGCTCCACCTGTTACAGTTTCCATATTATGACATAAATAAATCCATCTGGGATGGTGGAAATCCCTCATAATGGGTGCAGCAGATGTGCAGACCTTGGTACTCAGCTTAGGGGTGGTGGGAGCTCCTAACAATGGGTGCAGCAGGTATGCAGACCTGGGAACTCAGCACGAGGATGATAGGAACTCCTATCCAATGGAGACAGCAGGTGCACAGACATGGAACTTAGCACAGGAATAGTGGGAACCCCTCATAATGGGCACAGAAGGTGTACAGACCTGGGAACTCAGCAGAGGGATGGTAGGAACTCCTTACAATGGGTGCAGCAGATGTGCAGACCTTGGTTCTCAGCTTAGGGGTGGTGGGAACTCCTAACAATGGGTGCAGCAGGTATACAGACCTGGGAACTCAGCACAAGGATGATAGGAACTCCTTACAATGGAGACAGCAGGTGCACAAACCCGGAACTTAGCACAGGAATAGTGGGAACCCCTCATAATGGGCACAGAAGGTGTACAGACCTGGGAACTCAGCAGAGGGATGGTAGGAACTCCTTACAATGGGTACAGCAGGTGTTCAGACTTGAGAATCCAACACAGGGAAGGTGTAAGCCCTCATTATGGGCACAACAGGTGTTGAGACCTGGGAACACACTGTAGGGATGGTGGGAATCATAATTGGTATCTATCCACCAGGAAGATTTGGGTGTTCCCATATGTCTTTGTGTGTGCCAGCTCCACCTGTTACAGTTTCCATATTATGACATAAATAAATCCATCTGGGATAGTGGAAATCCCTCATAATGGGTGCAGCAGATGTGCAGACCTTGGTACTCAGCTTAGGGGTGGTGGGAGCTCCTAACAATGGGTGCAGCAGGTATGCAGACCTGGGAACTCAGCACGAGGATGATAGGAACTCCTATCCAATGGAGACAGCAGGTGCACAGACCTGGAACTTAGCACAGGAATAGTGGGAACCCCTCATAATGGGCACAGAAGGTGTACAGACCTGGGAACTCAGCAGAGGGATGGTAGGAACTCCTTACAATGGGTGCAGCAGATGTGCAGACCTTGGTACTCAGCTTAGGGGTGGTGGGAGCTCCTAACAATGGGTGCAGCAGGTGCACAGACCTGGGAACTCAGCACAAGGATGATAGGAACTCATTACAATGGAGACAGCACGTGCACAGACCCGGAACTTAGCACAGGAATAGTGGGAACCCCTCATAATGGGCACAGAAGGTGTACAGACCTGGGAACTCAGCAGAGGGATGGTAGGAACTCCTTACAATGGGTACAGCAGGTGTTCAGACTTGAGAATCCAACACAGGGAAGGTGTAAGCCCTCATTATGGGCACAACAGGTGTTGAGACCTGGGAACACACTGTAGGGATGGTGGGAATCATAATTGGTATCTATCCACCAGGAAGATTTGGGTGTTCCCATAAGCCTTTGTGTGTGCCAGCTCCACCTGTTACAGTTTCCATATTATGACATAAATAAATCCATCTGGGATGGTGGGAATCCCTCATAATGGGTGCAGCAGATGTGCAGACCTAGGTACTCAGCTTAGGGGTGGTGGGAGCTCCTAACAATGGGTGCAGCAGGTGTACAGACCTGGGAACTCAGCACAAGGATGATAGGAACTCCTTACAATGGGTACAGCAGGTGCACAGACCCGGAACTTAGTACAGGAATAGTGGGAACCCTTCATAATGGGCACAGAAGGTGTACAGACCTGGGAACTCAGCAGAGGGATGGTAGGAACTCCTTACAATGGGTACAGCAGGTGTTCAGACTTGAGAATCCAACACAGGGAAGGTGTAAGCCCTTATTATGGGCACAACAGGTGTTGAGACCTGGGAACACACTGTAGGGATGGTGGGAATCATAATTGGTATCTATCCACCAGGAAGATTTGGGTGTTCCCATATGCCTTTGTGTGTGCCAGCTCCACCTGTTACAGTTTCCATATTATGACATAAATAAATCCATCTGGGATGGTGGGAATCCCTCATAATGGGTGCAGCAGATGTGCAGACCTAGGTACTCAGATTAGGGGTGGTGGGAGCTCCTAATAATGTGTGCAGCAGGTGTACAGACCCGGGAACTTAGCACGAGGATGATAGGAACTCCTTACAATGGAGACAGCAGGTGCACAGACCCGGGACTTAGCACAGGAATAGTGGGAACCCCTCATAATGGGTACAGCAGGTGCTCAGACTTGAGAATTCAGGACAGGAAAGGTGTAAGTCCTCATTATGGGCACAACAAGTGTTCAGACCCAGGAACACACTGTAGGGATGGTGGGAACACCTCATAATGGGCACAGCGGGTGTATAGACTCAGGAAATCAGTGCACACATCTGAGCAATAGAACCCTCCACCCCCCAAGTATGAAAACTAGTTCCCAGGTGAATTGATTCCCCAAGCATTTATCAAAACTGAAATGTCAGTTCTTGTAAATTGGCCCTTTTCAAGCCAGCTTTCCCCAAAACTGAGTTGTGTAGTGAATGGCCATTTGAATCAAGATCAGGGGCGGATTGACCATTCGAACATTCGGGCACTGCCCGAGGGCCCGGGGTCAGTAAGGGGCCCCACGAGATGCCCTTGGTACCTTTTTATAGGTTTTTTTGGGTGTGCTTTGAGTGTGGGAAAGGACACAGGGGGCCCCATGATCCCCTGAGTTGTCAGTCCACCCCTGATCAAGATCCGCATTCTTCCAAGGGTTCCAATGGTGAGATACTCCACCATAAATCATGGCACCACTGAACTGTGCAGGTAGGTGTTGGGATCATGGGCACATAATGGTTTCTCCACAATGTGCAAAAAATAAATAACTGACGTCTCATGCACCTTTGTTATGGCTTTGCCTGTGGAGGGACACAAATGACTCTAGGCAAATACGACCATGACAGTTTCCAAGAGCCTTAGGGCTTGTTCATACTACATCACCATAACCAGGAGTGGACTGACAACTCATGGGGCCCCCGGGCAATAGGGGATCATGGGGCCCATGTGTACCATGTACCCCATCCTCATTCACATAGGGGGGCGGGATCTGGGGGCCCCCTTGTTAAAGGGGCTTCCAGATTCCAATAAGCCCCCGCCCACAGCCAAAGACCAGGGTTGTGGGGAAGAGGCCCTTGTCCCCATTAACATGAGGACAAGGTGCTTTGGGAGGGGGAGCCCCCCTGCCACAAAGCACCCCGTCCATGTTGAGGGCATGTGGCCTGGTATGGTTGAGGGGGAGACCACTTGCTTATCCCCCCCTTTCCTGACCTGCCGGGCTGAAGAATATATTTAAACAATATATTTTTAAAAATATATATTTTTTAAATATATATTTTTTAAATATATGCTTCAGTTTTTTTAACATATAAAAAAGTCATTTTAACATATATTTTTACATATATTTTTCATTCAACACATTCCAAAGATGTAGATTTGTATTTTTAAAGACATACAGTATATTTGAAATGTATTTTTAAAAATATTTTTTAATACATTTTGTAATAAAATCACATTTCAACATGCAGTATATATATGTATATATTTATTGAAATATATTTTGAAATATATTGAATACATCCAAAATTGTAGCATTTCAAATATATGTCAATATATTTGGTAAGAATATTTTTAAAATATATTTCAAATATATTTTTCTTCCATGTGGGTTTACCCGACAATTTCACCATGTCATGGAGCCGACCCTGACTATTTCAGTTACGGTGACACTAAAAGCAATACTGACTTGTATAAAAATGATCTCTGACAAAAAAAAAAAAGTACTTTGTGAATTTTCCACTATTACATTCACTGTATAAATTGGTATGAGCATATAAGAGTGTGATGATTTTTTAATCAATTTTATATTTGAAAAATGTTACATTTTTGCCTTCATCTAAACCCAATAAAACATATTTTAATAGAAATATTTTGTGTTCTGTATAATTGGGTTGACTTGGATTTATTTTGCTCATTGTGAGATTGCTCAGGTCAACCATTGTTAAAAAGTATATTTTTATCTATACTATTTTTATATATTTTGTGTTAAGATCTTTGGAATGTTTAGACCTTAAAATCAACAGTATTATTATTATTATTATTATTATAATCATCCTCATCATTATTATATTACCCTGTCAATCAGGGCTTTTTACAGCGGGAATGTGGGGAAATGCAGTTCCTGCACCTCCAGAGCCAGAATGCATGTAGTGGTGAGGTGAACTGGAAGGTCTATTGTTGCTGACTGCTGGGAGATCTATTGTATTTCCTGAGGGCCTTATGTTGCTGGGGGGGTCACCTGTTGCTGGGAGGGATCTACTGTTGAGGGCAGTAGTGTATTTATGTTTGGTGCTTCCCTAGGCAACACAAAAATCAGACGCCCCCCCTACCCCCCTCCCTGGCAGAGAGAGAGAGCCTGACACCGACCAACACCAGACCCCCCACCCCACGGAGACAGCCTGACACCGACCAACACCAGACCCCCCCACGGAGATAGCCTGACACCGACCAACAGCAGACCCCCCCCCCCCACGGAGAGAGCCTGACACCGACCAACACCAGATCCCCCCCCACCTCGGAGAGAATCTGACACCGACCAACAGCAGCCCCCCCCCCCTCGGAGAGAGCCTGACAGAGAGAGAGAGCTTGACACCGACCAACACCAGACCCCCCCCCACAGAGGGAGCCTGACACCAACCAACACCAGACCCCCCCCCCCCCCTACCTCGGAGAGAGCCTGACACCGACCAACACCAGACCCCCCCCCCCTCGGAGAGAGCCTGACAGAGAGAGAGTCTGACACCGACCAACACCAGACCCCCCCACAGAGAGAGCCTGACACCAAACAACACCAGACCCCCCCCCAAAGAGAGAGCCTGACACCAACCAACACCAGACCCCACCCAAGGAGAGAGCCTGACAGTGATCAACAACACCCCTGCTCAACCCCCACTCAGGAAAGATTTCCACTACCCCCCCCCCCCAAGGCGACAGAGAGAAAGACACTCTGGATATCGTTGGGCTCTGCATACACCATCAAGCATCCTGCAGCCTCTCTCAGATCCCACCTGGTCCCAATGCCGCATATGTCCCTTCTTCCAGGGGGCAGTGCTACCCCCCTAAAATATGCCACCCTAGGCATATGCCTTGTTTGCCTTGTGGTAAATATGCCCCTGGTTGAGGGTAAGGTCTATTGTTGCCCGCCGCTGAAGGGTCTGTTGATGCTGGCTTCTGGGAGATCAATTGTTGCTTGTGGGGATCTAATGATGCTGGGGTGGATCTATTGTTATTGGGGGGTATTTTGTTATGGAGAGGGTCTATTGTTGTTGGGTGAATCTATTGCTGCTGGCTGCAGGGGATCTATTTTGCTGCTTTTCTTTTTAACAAATTTCATACAAATTACTTAGCACCACAAAGGTGGGTAGGGGGTGGAGACAAGGGACAGTGCTAACACAGACCGCGGCCTCCGCTCACCTCTCGCTATGCGGCAATGCCCAAAGCAGGGCAGACAGGAGGAGTGGCAGTCACGGCTCCAGCGACAGGCAGGAAGCGCAAATGAGGACACAGACACCTCCCTGGCCGGCCGCTGCACACAGCCGCACTGAAGGGATAACGGCGGCCTCTCTGCCGCTGGCACACTGTGACAACTCGGCGGTGGATTGGGTCTCTTTGCTGGATGGGCTGTCTCTTTGCTGGATGGCTGTCGCTTTGCTGGATGGGGCTGTCGCTTTGCTGGATGGGGCTGTCGCTTTGCTGGATGGATTGGGTTGTCTCTTTGCTGGACGGTTGTCTCTTTGCTGAAAGGGCTGTCTCTTTGCTGAATGGGCTGTCACTTTGCTGAATGGGCTGTCTCTTTGCTGAATGGGCTGTCTCTTTGCTGAACGGCCTGTCTTTTCTGGAGATAGGCAAGGTCTATAAAGACATGCATGAGGGAGTTTGGATTGGAGGAACTTGACTGGCCTGCACAGAGTCCTGACCTCAACCCCATAGAACACCTTTGGGATGAATTAGAGCAGAGACTGTGAGCCAGGCCTCCTCCCCCGACATCAGTGCCTGACCTGACAAATGTGCTTCTGGAAGAATGGTCCAACCTTCCCATAGACACCCTCCTAAACCTTGTGGACGGCCTTCCCAGAAGAGTTGAAGCTGTTATAGCTGCAAAGGGCGGGGCCAACTCAATATTGAACCCTACGGACTAAGACTGGGAGGCCATTAAAGGTCATGTGCGTGGAAAGGCCGGCCGACCAATACTTTTGGCAATATAGTGTACAATACAAGACGTCAGGCAGCACACAGCTGAACTATACAGAGATACTGAAAACATCATTAGAGGAAGTGAATGTATAACCTCAGATACAGATCGCTGCACATGGAAAGGAGTGCAAAATAAAGATAAAAACAGTATTTGTTAGATCATTTGTATCCTGTTTTTGTTGTTAAGCATGCTAGCAGCTGACCTAAGGCGATTTTGTGTACAAAATGACCCAGCATATAAATGCATAAACCAGGGGCGGACTGACAACTCATGGGGCCCCCGGGCAATAGGGGATCATGGGGCCCCTGTGTCCTTGCCCACACTCAAAAAAGCCTATAAAAAAGGTACCAGGGGCATTTCATGGGGCCCCCTACTGACCCTGGGCCCTTGGGCAGTACCTTGGCCCCCCCACCATGCATGCACATTCATTTTGAACGGCACTTGAATACATTAGGCATTTTGTACACTGCTGTGCATGCATCCGGGCATTTTGGCGCACCCGGAAAGCACAGGTGCAGCATCCAGCCCCACTGCCTGCAGCCAGGCAAAGTCTATGGTCTGAAGTACACTGCCGCTGGATGCTGTACCAAGTGGTACTCGCATCTTGGGCCCTAAACATGAGTACCACTCAGTACCGCGTTCAGCCGTGTCCACCCTGCCACAGACATTGGATACTGCGCCTGTGCCTTCTAAGCGCACCAAAACACAGGGATAGATGCACAGCAGCTAGATGTCCTCCTGTGCGAGGGATCTCAGCCCTGGTTCCAGAGGCGGACTGACCATTCAAGCACTCGGGCACTGCCCGAGGGCACAGGGTCAGTAGGGGGCCCCATGAGATGCCCCTGGTACCTTTCATTGGCTTTTTCATAGGCTTTTTTGGGTGTGGGCAAGGACACGGGGGCCCCATGATCCCCTATTGCTCGGGGGCCCCATGAGTTGTCAGCCCGCCCCTGCCTGGTTCACACCGATGCAACTTTTCATGCGATTTGTCAGTGTCTAAACACATGACAAGTCGCACCGCACCCTATCATGGGCAATGGAACCATGCTAATTGGCGCAACTCCAACTTTTGTTGGAGTCACACCAGTTTGAAAAGTAGTTCCTGCCAGGGGCAGACTGACCATTCGAGCTCTCAGGCACTGCCCAAGGGCCCAGGGTCAATAGGGGGCCCCATGAGATGCCCCTGGTACTTTTCATAGACTTTTTTGGGTGTGATTTGAGTGTGGGCGAGGACACAGGGGCCCCATGATCCCCTATTGCCCGGGGACCCCATGAGTTGTCAGTCCGCCCCTGGTTCCTGCACTGGGTTAGTTAGGGTGGCTATCCAGTGTTGTAAAGTGTACAATGGAGGGTTAAAGTGTTACTAAACCCCAGACCCTGCATTCACTATATCAGGTCTCCCCGGACCCTGCATTCACTATATCTGGTCTCCCAGGACCTGCATTCACTATATCCGGTCTCCCCGGACCCTGCATTCACTATATCTGGTCTCCCAGGACCCTGCAATCACTATATCTGGTCTCCCCGGACCCTGCATTCACTATATCTGGTCTCCCAGGACCCTGCATTCACTATATCTGGTCTCCCAGGACCCTGCAATCACTATATCCGGTCTCCCCGGACCCTGCATTCACTATATCTGGTCTCCCAGGACCTGCATTCACTATATCCGGTCTCCCCGGAGCCTGCATTCACTATATCTGGTCTCCCCGGACCCTGCATTCACTACATCTGGTCTCCCCGGACCCTGCATTCACTATATCTGGCCTCCCAGGACCCTGCATTCACTATATCTGGTCTCCCCAGACCCTGCATTCACTATATCCGGTCTCCCCGGACCCTGCATTCACTACATCTGGTCTCCCCGGACCCTGCATTCACTATATCTGGCCTCCCAGGACCCTGCATTCACTATATCCGGTCTCCCTGGACCCTACATTCACTATATCCGGTCTCCCCGGACCCTGCATTCACTATATCCGGTCTCCCCGGACCCTGCATTCACTATATCCGGTCTTCCCGGACCCCGCATTCACTATATCCGGTCTCCCCGGACCCTGCCTTCACTATATCCGGTCTCCCCGGACCCTGCATTCACTATATCCGGTCTCCCCGGACCCTGCATTCACTATATCCGGTCTCCCCGGACCCTGCATTCACTATATCCGGTCTCCCCGGACCCTGCATTCACTATAGCCGGTCTCCCCGGACCCTGCATTCACTATATCCGGTCTCCCCGGACCCTGCATTCACTATATCCGGTCTCCCCGGACCCCGCATTCACTATATCCGCTCTCCCTGGACCCCGCATTCACTATATCCGGTCTCCCCGGACCCCACATTCACTATATCTGGTCTCCCCGCACCCTGCATTCACTATATCTGGTCTCCCCGGACCCTGTATTCACTATATCCGCTCTCCCCAGACCCCGCATTCACTATATCCGGTTTCCCCGGACCCTGCATTCATTATATCTGGTCTCCCCGGACCCTGCATTCACTATATCTGGTCTCCCCGCACCCTGCATTCACTATATCCGGTATCCCCGGACCCTGCATTCACTATATCTGGTCTCCCCGAACCCTGCATTCACTATATCCGGTCTCCCAGGACCCTGCATTCACTATATCTATATATCTCCTAGATTGTAAGCTCGAAAGAGCAGGGCCCTCGATTCCCTCATGTTTTGTATTGTATTTGTATTGTTCTGTCACATGTTTTGTCCCCCTTTGTAATGTACAGCGCTGAGCGAACTATTGGCGCTTTATAAATACTGTATAATAATAATAATATCCGCTCTCCCCGGACCCTGCATTCACTATATCTGGTCTCCCCGGACCCTGCATTCACTGTATCTGGTCTCCCCGGACCCTGCATTCACTATATCCGCTCTCCCCGGACCCCGCATTCACCATATCCGGTCTCCCCGGACCCCGCATTCACCATATCCGGTCTCCCCGGACCCTGCATTCACTATATCTGGTCTCCCCAGACCCTGCATTCACTATATCTGGTCTCCCCGGACCCTGCATTCACTATATCTGGTCTCCCCGGACCCTGCATTCACTATATCTGGTCTCCCCGGACCCTGCATTCACTATATCCGCTCTCCCCGGACCCTGCATTCACTATATCTGGTCTCCCCAGACCCTGCATTCACTATATCTGGTCTCCCCGGACCCTGCATTCACTATATCTGGTCTCCCCGGACCCTGCATTCACTATATCTGGTCTCCCCGGACCCTTCATCCACTATATCCGGTCACCCAGGACCCTGCAATCACTATATCTGGTCTCCCCGGACCCTGCATTCACTATATCTGGTCTCCCCGGACCCTGCATCCACTATATCTGGTCTCCCAGGACCCTGCATTCACTATATCTGGTCTCCCCGGACCCTGCATTCACTATATCCGCTCTCCCCGGACCCTGCATTCACTATATCCGCTCTCCCCGGACCCTGCATTCACTATATCCGGTCTCCCCGGACCCTGCATTCACTATATCTGGTCTCCCCGGACCCTGCATTCACTATATCTGGTCTCCCCGGACCCTGCATTCACTATATCTGGTCTCCCCAGACCCTGCATTCACTATATCCGGTCTCCCCGGACCCTGCATTCACTATATCTGGTCTCCCCAGACCCTGCATTCACTATATCTGGTCTCCCCGGACCCTGCATTCACTATATCCGGTCTCCCCGGACCCTGCATTCACTATATCTGGTCTCCCCGGACCCTGCATTCACTATATCTGGTCTCCCTGGACCCTGCATTCACTATATCTGGTCTCCCCGGACCCTGCATTCACTATATCTGGTCTCCCTGGACCCTGCATTCACTATATCTGGTCTCCCCAGACCCTGCATCCACTATATCTGGTCTCCCAGGACCCTGCAATCACTATATCTGGTCTCCCCGGACCCTGCATCCACTATATCTGGTCTCCCAGGACCCTGCAATCACTATATCTGGTCTCCCCGGACCCTGCATTCACTATATCTGGTCTCCCCGGACCCTGCATCCACTATATCTGGTCTCCCAGGACCCTGCATTCACTATATCTGGTCTCCCCGGACCCTGCATTCACTATATCCGCTCTCCCCGGACCCTGCATTCACTATATCCGGTCTCCCCGGACCCTGCATTCACTATATCCGGTCTCCCTGGACCCTGCATTCACTATATCTGGTCTCCCCGGACCCTGCATTCACTATATCTGGTCTCCCTGGACCCTGCATTCACTATATCTGGTCTCCCCGGACCCTGCATTCACTATATCTGGTCTCCCCAGACCCTGCATTCACTATATCCGGTCTCCCCGGACCCTGCATTCACTATATCTGGTCTCCCCAGACCCTGCATTCACTATATCTGGTCTCCCCGGACCCTGCATTCACTATATCCGGTCTCCCCGGACCCTGCATTCACTATATCTGGTCTCCCCAGACCCTGCATTCACTATATCTGGTCTCCCTGGACCCTGCATTCACTATATCTGGTCTCCCTGGACCCTGCATTCACTATATCTGGTCTCCCTGGACCCTGCATTCACTATATCCGGTCTCCCCAGACCCTGCATTCACTATATCTGATCTCCCACAGTACACACAACATGGAAATGCAATTATTTTAGTAAATATAAACTGCTAAATACCTTTTCTCATCTTCTCATCAACAGTTAGAGCAGTCTTGTGACTTCTATCAGTGTTCAGCCGAGCACTGGTAAATCTTGTAGAAGGAGTTTTCATCCTGCTCTAGGAGGATGCAGAACTCCGGACCTCTGTGTGGACAGTGCTGATTGGCCCTGTGCTGATTACATGCACTCTCCCAAGAAAAAATAAAAAAAAACTCTCTAGCAATACACACCAAACTAAGCATGTGCAGCTTGCCCCAAAGGCTCTGTTGGATTGGGGGCAGTAGAAGAAGGAAAGGATCAGAGAAGACAGGATCAAACAGCCATTTTATACAATGCAGAGGATTAACCCCTTAGGTTCCACAGTGACTATAACAAGCATGCTTTGCTGCATATACAGACTGTTGCGGGTTTAGTAACACTTTAAGATTGGGTTCACACTGATGTGGCGCGGTACATCGCATGCGATACGCACAGGAACCGCACCGCGACCCCTGTGCCAATCACATGCGATTTCTGTGTGGTGCAATTTGAGCCATACATTTTATATGGTTTTTATTACAAAATATATGAAAAATATTTTAAAAAATAAATTTCAAATGTACTGGATGTCTTTATTTTATATGGTTCAAATCGCACCGCATCCGCACCAAAAAAAAGTGCAGGACCCAGAATCAGATCGCGTGGTTATTCACACCCACGCGATCCGATCCTGCACATCGCACCGCGTTTTGTGAACCGATTTTGTGGTGTTTTTAACCTAACATACGCAGCCGCTGCGATTCTCATGAACGGGGTGCGATTCTGATGCGCGGAAACCCGTTTGAATCCCGCCCCGCATCAGTGTGAACCCGGGCTGTGGCAGAGGAATTGCAGCGCAAAAGTGCAGTGATGTCATCACCCTGGTAGTCCATTGATTAATGCGACCAGACCCATCACCCAACATCCATGCTTCCCTATGGACCTGGGGCTGGAGGAATAGTCTACAGGGGCTTGTGGATTGCCCCCATGAAGCACAGGTAACAACTGAAATGCTTTGCAAGGCTTCAATGCAAAGAAAAAAATTTTGGATTTTTTTTTTTCTTGAAACATGGGTGCATTTTTTTTTTTGCAACATGGGTGCATTTTTTTTTTTGCAACATGGGTGCATTTTTTTTTTTTGCCACATGGGTGCATTTTTTTTTTTTTTGCAACATGGGTGCATTTTTTTTTTTGCAACATGGGTGCATTTTTTTTTTGCAATATGGGTGCATTTTTTTTTTTGCAACATGGGTGCATTTTTTTTTTGCAAAATGGGTGCATTTTTTTTTTTTCGACATGGGTGCATTTTTTTTTTTCGCAACATGGGTGCATTTTTTTTTTTGCAACATGGGTGCATTTTTTTTTTTTTTTTTGCAACATGGGTGCATTTTGTTTTTTTTTTGCAACATGGGTGCATTTTTTTTTTACAACATGGGTGCATTTTTTTTTTTTTTTTGAGGGCAGAGAACTTTCTTCTTTTCCCGTCTAATGACTGTACTATGAAATGTGGAGCCCCAACACCCCATCTGTACTCTGTGAACATACAGCCTCGCAATAAAAAACACAACCTATCACACCGATTTTCTAATGCTTGAATAAGCACAGATTCAATTTTAATTTTTCAGTTTCTTTTTTTTGCAAAGGCAGGAAACTCAGAGGGTGGGTACTTGGGGGTAATGCTCTACAGTTCCACTCCAACAGCACACAAGCGCTGTGGCTGAGCTACGTGAAGCAGTGGAAATCAATCGCAGGAATTGCTGAAGGGGAACTTCCAAAATCTTCAGGAAACCAGGTAAAATAATTAAGATTTAAAATCCATGGGATCAACTTTTTCTCAATGAGGATGTGCAAAGAGTTGCAAGGAAAGAGAGCATAGCAACCAATAGGATTAAACCTTTCTCAGGTTTGGAGCAGGGAGAACACTGAGAGTACAATTCTGATTGGTTGTTAAGGATTCCCACATGAAAGAAAAATATATTTTTAAAATATTCTTCCCAAATATATTGACATATATTTGAAATACTAAAATTTTGGCCGCATTCAATATATATTGATAAGATTGGTGATGTAATTTACAAATATATGTAAAAATATATGTTAAAATGACTTTTTTATATGTTAAAAAAAAAACCTGAAGAATATATTTAAAAAATATATATTCTTAACAATATATTGTTTTTAAATATATTCTTCAGATTTTTTTTAACATATAAAAAAGTCATTTTAACACACATATATATATACAGTATGTTGAAATGCATTTTTATTACAAAATATAGGAAAAATATTTTTAAAAATACATTTCAAATAAACTGTATGTCTTTAAAAATACAAATCTACATTTTTGGAATGCTATTATTATTATTATACAGGATTTATGGCGCCAACAGTTTGCTCAGCGCTTTACAATATAACAGGAGACAATACAGCAACAATACAAGAGGGTTAGGAGGGCCCTGATCCTGGGAGCTTACAATCTAAGAGGGAGGGTCTAGGGGTACAAAAGGTAATAACTGTGGGGGATGGACTAGTAGGAGGAGTAGAAGATTCCATATTAGCTGAGGACAGGATAGGCTTCCCTGAAGAGATAGGTTTTCAGAGATCGCCTAAAAGTGAGCAGAGTAGTCTGATAAATTGGGGTAGAGAGTTCCAGAGGATGGGGGGAATCTCTGGAGAAGTCCTGGAGATGAACATGGGAGGAGGAGAAAAGGGAGCTAGAGAGCAGGAGGTCGTGAGAGGAGCGGAGAGTACGGTTTGCGTGATATTTGGAGACAAGATTGGTGATGTAATTTACAAATATATGTAAAAATATATGTTAAAATGACTTTTTTATATGTTAAAAAAAACTGAAGAATATATTTAAAATATATATATTCTTAACAATATATTGTTTTTAAATATATTCTTCAGATTTTTTTTTAACATATAAAAAAGTCATTTTAACACACATATATATATATATATATACTGTATGTTGAAATGCATTTTTATTACAAAATATAGGAAAAATATTTTTAAAAATATATATTTTTTAAATATATTCTTCAGATTTTTTTTAACATTTATGGGCAGCACAGTGGCTAAATGTTTAGCACTTCTGCCTGGCAGTACAAGGGTTGTTGGTTCGAATCCCAGCCACTGCACCTCCTGCCTGGAGTTTGCATGTTCTCCCTGTGCCTGCGTGGGTTTCCCCAGGTACACCAGTTTCCTCCCACACTCCAAAGACATGCTGGTAGGTTAATTGGCTCCTGTCTATATTGGCCCTAGTATGTTTATGTATGAATGTGAGTTAGGGACCTTAGATTGTACACCCCTTGAGGGTTAGGGACTGATGTGAATGTACAATATATATGTAAAGTGCTGCGTAAATTGACGGCGCTATATAAGTACCTGAAATAAACATATAAAAAAGTCATTTTACCATTTATTTTTACATATATTTGTAAATGCATTCCAAAAATTTAGATTAAATGTATTTTTAAAAATGTTTTTCATATATTTTGTAATAAACATGCATTTCAACATACAGTATATATATAATATAATAAAAAGACAAAAACAAAATGTACACTATTGTTTCTGGGCTGTACTACGTGTACAAACAACAAATAACATACACATATATGCAGGGGCGGACTGACAACTCATGGGGCCCCCGGGCAATAGGGGATCATGGGGCCCCTGTGTCCTTGCCCAAACTCAAAAAAGCCTATGAAAAAGGTACCAGGGGCATCTCATGGGGCCCCCTACTGACCCCGGGCCCTCGGGCAGAGCCCGAGTTTCCAAATGGTCAGTCCGCCCCTGCATATATGGTGCGATATATCGCTGCGATCATCAAGAGCTGGAGAATTTATTTTGGGTTGTTCTTTGGTGGTAGGTTATGGTAGTAACAAGAAACACACAGCTAAATAAAAAAAATGATTTTTTTTTTTTTACTATTTTGGGCCAGTTTTCCTTTTATAATAAAAAGCAGTCAGGAGATATCCGTTACCATTTACCACCAATTGAAAGTCCAAATAAAATAGGGCAAGCGAGCGCAAAACATGAAGTATCGGCGGCTAGCAAACAAGGCAATCCTCAGCACCTTAGATCAAAATATAAATAGTTGGGGTATGCAGCGCCATAAATAAATGTAAAACACAAAGTCTCAGAATAATCGCTGGAACATAATAACAAACTCTTGAATATAAAAGTCTGGTGTATAATAAATGTAGCACAAATGTTCCTATAGATTGAGCACATATACAATGTACCCCAATATCAGGACCTTCAGACGTTCGTAGAATCTAGTACAATAATGTGCTTACCACAAGAACATACAATCTGAGCGTTGTATGCATGTCATCAGGTATACCATCAGCACCTGGAAAAATGGCCTGGACAGCAATGAAGACAGCAACCGGTCATCCACGGTAGACACTCCGGGGGCCTCAGCAAACACTCGGGGGTCGCATCTGGTTCACCGGTGGGTCCAACGGCGTCCAGCCTCCTGGTGGTACTTCTCCTCGGATGGTCCACCTTGCACGGCTCGTGAATAACGAGCCAAAAGGCAAAAAGCACTAATGGTGAAGTACGTCTTTATTTAGATAAACAGCTAAAATCAGTATAAAACTCACACTTAGAGTTTCAGGAATTTCTCAAACATCTTCCAAATATTTTTCAAGCTATACAAGGATCCCTGGTGGCCAGTGGTTCCCTGGTGGTTAATGGCGTCTGCTGGGTGGATCCCCTAGCAGACCCAGCAGACGCCATTAACCACCAGGGAACCACTGGCCACCAGGGATCCTTGTATAGCTTGAAAAATATTTGGAAGATGTTTGAGAAATTCCTGAAACTCTAAGTGTGAGTTTTATACTGATTTTAGCTGTTTATCTAAATAAAGACGTACTTCACCATTAGTGCTTTTTGCCTTTTGGCTCGTTATTCACGAGCCGTGCAAGGTGGACCATCCGAGGAGAAGTACCACCAGGAGGCTGGACGCCGTTGGACCCACCGGTGAACCAGATGCGACCCCCGAGTGTTTGCTGAGGCCCCCGGAGTGTCTACCGTGGATGACCGGTTGCTGTCTTCATTGCTGTCCAGGCCATTTTTCCAGGTGCTGATGGTATACCTGATGACATGCATACAACGCTCAGATTGTATGTTCTTGTGGTAAGCACATTATTGTACTAGATTCTACGAACGTCTGAAGGTCCTGATATTGGGGTACATTGTATATGTGCTCAATCTATAGGAACATTTGTGCTACATTTATTATACACCAGACTTTTATATTCAAGAGTTTGTTATTATGTTCCAGCGATAATTGAAAGTCCAATTTGTCCTGAAAAAAACTCGGTATAATCCACCTGGATGTACAAAGTAGTTGTGATGATATGGACGGTTTTACTAACACATGTCAACATTGCAAAATTGTGCTTAGGCGTTTAGATTTGTTTCACCCTTAGGCGTGAAGGGGTTAAAGATTTTGTTATGATTAAATAAGCATTTATAATTTTGTGATATTTTATATGAATAAAATGGACGTTCTCTGATCATTATTTTACAAATGTATTTATCTTTTTAAAAAATTCATATTAGTGGTCCGCGGGATTTAACCGCGTGCCGCCCAGCCACTGTACATATACGGCGGCAGGGCGGCACTCACAGGCAAAACCACGTTTTAAGACGTGTGTTTTGTAAACAAATAGGGGAGCGCGCGAGGCGCGCCGCCGCCCTATTTGTCCTGCAGATGTCAGTCGCCGGGTCACAGCCGCTCCTTAGCGGCTGTGTTCCGGCGATCGGCGGCAAACAGTGACAGAGAGCACAGCTGCAGTAGCTGTGCTGTCTGTCACTTCCCTGTCCGCTCGAGGATGAGCTGATCCAGAAAGAAGAGTTTCTCTCTTGATCAGCCTTGTCCCGCCCAGCACACACCCCCGCCCCCTAGTAAAACACTCCCCTCACTCCTATAACCCTTCCCTGCAAAATAAAGTTAACCCCTTCCTCCCCAGTGCCATTCGTACAGTGTCAGTGGGGTTTTTTTTGCACTGATCACTGTATTAGTGTTTTTGGGGATGTCAGTGACCCCAAGTCAGTACCCCCCAATGTCAGAATGTCCGCCGCAGTCCCGCCATAAGTTGCTGCCATAAGTCCCTGATCGCCGCCATAATTCGCTGATCGCCGCCATTATTAGTATGAAAAAAACCCTAAAAATCCCAGTATCTTTCCCGCCATTTGTAAACGCTATAACTTTCATGTAAACCAATTAATTTACACGTATTGGGTTTTTTTTTAGCAAAGACATGTCGCAGAATGCATTTTGGCTGAAATTTATGACGAAATTTGATTTTTGCATTTTTTTTTTTACTGGACATGTTTTATAGCAAAAAGTACAAAATATTGTTTTTTTTACCTCAAAATTGTCAGCCTTTTTTTTATAGCGCAAAAAATAAAAACCGCAAAGGCGATCAAATACCACCGAAAGAAAGCTCAATTTGTGGGGGAAAAAGGATGTAAATTTCATTTATGTACCATATTGCATGACCGCGCAATTGTCCGTTAAACTAGCGCAGCGCTGTATAGCAGAAAAATGGCGTAAATTGCAGGATTTACACCACAGTTTGTAGACGCTATAACTTCCACACAAAGCAATCAATATACACTTATTGGGATTTTTTTTTACCAAAAACATGGAGCAGAATACATTTTGGCCTAAATTTATAACCAACTTTGAGTTTACTATATATTTTTTATAGCTGAAAGTAAAAAATATTGTTTTTCTTCAAAATGTTTGGCCTTTTTATGTTTATAGCGTGAAAAATAAAAAGCGCACAGATGATCAAATACCACCAAAAGAAAGCTCTATTTGTGTGAAAAAAAGGACGTAAATTTCGTTTGGGTGCAGCATTGCATGACCGCGCAATTATCAGTTGAATTAGTGCAGCGCCAAGTAGCAAAAAGAGGCGTGGTCATTAAGGGGGGTAAATTCTCTGGAGCTCAAGTGGTTAAAACGATGAATTTAGTGGTCCGTGAGGTCCGAGAGGTTGGCGACCGCTGCTTTAATGGCATTTAAAATCTCCATCCAGTTTCCAGTTATAGTGTAGAATTTGCATAAAGACGATGTTGGTTTTTCACAATGACGCGGTGAAGAGACAGTTCGGTGATTTTGTGACCGGTATCTCACGCTTGAAGTAACAGGTTTTGCTGATACCGGAGGGCACAAACTTTCATGACCAAAAATTTTCCATCTGTGGGGGAGAAGTTACATAGACCAGAACTTGGGTAAGAAAATGATGGTCCTGCATCAGCGATCAGACAGGAACTTCACAGAAAGGAACTACACATTCTTGCACAAATCATAGATGCATCTCATTCTGCAGAAAGCAAATTATGTAACAATTGGACCATATCTCTGATAACCAGGGCCGGACTGACAACTCATGGGGCCCCCGGGCAATAGGGGATCATGGGGCCCCTGTGTCCTTGCCCAAACTCAAAAAAGCCTATGAAAAAGGTACCAGGGGCATCTCATGGGGCCCCCTACTGACCCCGGGCCCTCAGGCAGTGCCCAAATGGTCAGTCCGCCCCTACTGATAACTTGGTTGTAAAAATTGTATCTATATTCCCATGGCGGTTTCTACGGTATCTAAAGCGGTTTTAAATCTTTTGAAATGTGAGCAGTTTTAATAAAGTTTCTTTGTACTTTACTTTGGCGGTATTACACTATTTGTCCCTCATATGCTTTCTATCTATATGGTGCCATTGATATGGAGATATGGAAAATCCTGCTGGAATAGTGCCCTGAATACAGTGGAATCTGGGGGAGCACTTTAGGAGGATCCCATCCATAGGATAATTATTGAAAGCAGGTTTATGGAGGAGTGTTGGTAAGGGTATATATTCCTTACTATAATAGAAGTGGCACAGTGTGGATTTGTTTTTGGAGCACTGGAAGAGTGATTCACAGTACACAGTGTTTTGCACTAATTAATTTATATATTTTTTAATTAATTAAATTGATGCACTTGGTTCACTTTTTACACTAATTACTTTAAAAAAAAAAAATAAAACATATTTTATTTTGGATAATCACCAGAGTGTTGTCACGAATATTTTATTATATTATAAAGATAATACACTATGTGATATTTTCTTTTGTTTGAGGTTTATCGTGAGAAAGGAGGATTGAAAAGGATTTCTCAGTCTCATTTTTATATTTATAATTTTTGGAATTTGTTTGAATTTATATTAATTTTGCTTGGACTTTTTTTGGGACTTTTTCTTACCTTTTTGAATTACTTTTTTTTGGATGTTTTTTTGAATTATTTTTTTGAACTTCTTTTTGAATATTGATATATAGTTACTTCATGAGGTGAATTGTACAAGTATTTATCTATTTATGTAATTTTGGCACATTTTCACATTGTTATTTTATATCTTCAAGGGTGAAGGTTTTATTTGTGCTATGGGGAATTAAGCTTTGCTGCATATTGGTTTTTTTAATTTGTCACTTATTATACTTAAGGAAGTGGTAGTTATAGATATATATTCCCATCGCACACATTCCTGGAAATCAGGGCCGGACTGACAACCCATGGGGCCCCTGGGCAATAGGGGATCATGGGGCCCCTGTGTCCTTGCCCAAACTCAAAAAAGCCTATGAAAAGGGTACCAGGGGCATCTCATGGGGCCCCCTACTGACCCCGGGCCCTCGGGCAGAGCCCGAGTTTCCAAATGGTCAGTGCGTCCCTGTTGGAAATACGGCTCATCAATGGCAGGTGATGTAGGCAAAGCTGCTGTTAGAAACAATGGGGCCCCATACAGCCAACCTGACGGCCCCCCCAAAAAAAAAAAAAAGTTCACTATGCTTCAGTTGTAAATGAACACAGTAAGTGATTGGTACCGATCACTCATTGTGTTCATTCAGGAAAGGAAGGGGCTGGTAAATGGGACATACCGGCATACCTCGGTTTACGAATTTAATGCGTTCTGTGGGAATTTTCGTATTGTGAAAACTTCGGAAACCGAAATGCGGTTTTCCATAGGAATGCATTGAAAAGCAATTAATCCTTTCTGGAGGTCAGAAAAAAGTCAAAAAAAGTTTTATCTGTTCAAAACTCTTTATACAGTGCACTTTAAAGGCATGAAGGGACATGATTTAAAAAAAATTCATAAATGCATTGAAAACCAAGTAAAAAAAAGTATTTTATCCATTTAAAACTTTTTATAAAATGCACTTTAAAGGCATAAATACTGTACAGGGATATGAATAAAAATGAATTTATAAATTCATTGAAAACCAATGAATCCGTTCCAGAGGTCACAAAAAAGGAAAAAAAAATGTTATCTGTTCAAAACCCTTTTATAAAGTGCACTTTAAAGGCATAAACACTGTACAGGGACATGATTAAAAAAATTTTTTTAAATGCATTGAAACCCAATTCATCCGTTCGTATTGTGAAAAAAAATTGTAAACCGAGGTATTATTTTCAATGGATTTTCGTTCGTAAACCAAAAATTGCGTTAACAGAGGCATTCGTAAACCGAGGTACGCCTGTATTTACTAGACCCTTCCCCCACTCTCCATCCTGAAGGATCCTATTGTGTGCTTGCAGCTGCGGGTGGGAAGGAGGGAAGCCGGCAGCACTGCAAGGGTGGGGGCACACAGGGGGGGCCTTGGCAGGAGGGGGAACTGTATGGTGCACAGGGAGGGTGATGGGTGCGGCGGGGGGGGCAGTTACTGGAATAGATCCCCTGTCTGGCTCTCTCTGCAGCAGCTGAAAGCTAGAGGGATGGAGAAGAGAAGAAGCCAAGTTTCAGCTGCTGCAGAGAGCCATACAGGGGATCAGTTCCAGTAATTGCCCCCCCCACCATGCCACTCACCCTCCCTGCCCTCACCTGATTAACCCAGGGCCCCCCCTGCTGGCATGGGCACCGTACAGGAGGACTGGTGGTACCCCCTTATCCACGGCCCTGGCTGTGGAGACTACCAGCCCTTATCACATGCCTGACGAAGGGGTCTTGCGTGGCTCCGAAACGTTGCACTGTCTTCTGTGATGTGATCTTTTTGCAATAAAAACCTCTTTGGTCCATATTGAGAGATCCGTGGTGTGCTGGAGAATATGTACGTTTGCCTTTGTTGTGAACATGACAATTAGGACATCGGGAAAAGCATGTAACTTCGTAATCGGTCATAAAACAGCCATGGAAGAACCCATTCTAAAAAATGCTAGTGTAGCACTACCCCCTTAGGAGCCGCTGAGTTTTTGGGTCCCCCTGTAGTCCTACACAGCCAAGCAACACGCATATTTCTTCCACACTTGCACACTGGAGACAGTAAACGGTCCTTAAGCTTGTTTTTGTAGTTTTATTAAACTAAACCCACAACACTAAAATCAGTCTGTAGATGCAGTAAAGCATGCTTGTTATACTCACTGTGGAACCTAAGGGGTTAATCCTCCACATTGTGTACAAAAGGCTGTTTGATCCTGTCTTCTCTGATCCTCCTCTTCTTCCAGTGTCCCCCTCTTATCTCCTGATAAGATATATTGTGTGGAGACACTCTGCACATGCTCAGTTTGGTGTGTATTGCTAATCCCCAAGCAGGAGGCATGGCAAGGGGCCAGGACAGCCCTTAAATACAGGAGAGCCTGATCAGGAAGTGGTCAGTGTCAGGTGGAGGATGGAGTGAGAGGGCTGGAGTGTGGAGCCTGTGAGAGGGCCCAGGGAAGGGGCCTACCTGCAGGCAGGAGCTGGAGAGGAGGATCTCTCAGCCTCACCATCCCTTGAGAGAGGACCACCTGTAGTGCCGGTAAGGAGCCAGCTCAACCCACATGCTTACAGGAGAGGACTGAGTGAGTAATCCTGCACCCCCGGGCCCAGATAAGGGGAGAGGGCAGTCAGGTGGCAAACCCAACTAGCTCCTCTTCTGGGGCTACTTCGCTAAAATGGCAGTTTCAGGGTCCCCTTGCTCAGGAATTCCCCCAGGCAGCTGGATGAAGAGGAGAATTCACCTGGGGTCTGAGGAGGTACACGAGAAGGGCTGAAGAGTTCTTCAAAGGACAGACTTCATTCTCTTTGTCCACATCTGTACATATTGTAGTTGCTAAGGAGTTTGTTCTCAGGTTTCTACAGTTTCTTGGGCATCCCATTCACCCCTCAACCCCATCCAAGTTAAATATCTCTTAAAATGTTACTAAACCCCAGAGACTGCATTCACTATATCCGGTCTCCCTGGACCCTCCATTCAGCATATCCGGTCTCCCCGGACCCTGCATTCACTATATCCGCTCTCCCCGGACCCTGCATTCACTATATCCGCTCTCCCCAGACCCTGCATTCACTATAGCTGGTCTCCCACAGTACACAGAACATTGAAATGCAATCATTTTAGTAAATATAAACTGCTAAACACCTTTTCTCATCAGCAGTATATAGCAGTATTGTGACTTCTATCAGTGTCCAGCAGAGCACTGGTTAAAACTTGTAGGAGTTTTCATTCTCCCCTAATTGTCCTATGAGGCTGCAGGACTCCTGACCCTCTGTCTGGACAGTATTGATTGGCCATGTGCTGATCACATGCACTCTCCCAAGAAAAAAAAACTCTCTAGCAATGCACACTAAACTGAGCATGTACAGCTTGCCCCCAAGGCTCTGTTCTATCAGCAGATGGAATGGGGACAGTAGAAGAAGGTGAGAATCAGAGAAGACAGGATCAAACAGCCTTTTTACACAATGCGGAGGATTAACCCCTTAGGTTCCAAAGTGAGTATAACAAGCACGCTTTACTGCATATACAGACTGAGCATGTGCAGCTTGCCCCCAAGGCTCTGTTCTATCAGCAGATGGATTGGGGACAGTAGAAGAAAGGGGGGTTCAGAGAAGACAGGATCAAACAGCCTTCTTACACAATGTGGAGGAGTAACCTCTTAGGTTTCGCAGTGAGTATATCAAGCATGCTTTACTGCATCTACAGATTGATTTTACTGTTCTGGGTTTAGTAACACTTACATTTTCAGAGATTTCCTATCACTTCCTGTCTGGCTATGGGACAGGAAGTGAAGGGAAATCTCTGCAATAGGGCACAAATGGGATGAAAGAAAACTGACAGGGGTCATAACCCTCCGTTACTCTATCCAACATGAAAAAAAAAGTTTTGCCTCTAGTTCTACTTTAATCCAACAGCTGACTGAGGGCAACACAACCAGTTTTTATTTCAGGCACCTTAACATACATTTGATATCTGAATTTTTCTTTCAGGTTCATGACGAATATGAAGGGCAAGGTCATATGGACTTGTGGGCTCCTAATATTATTTCTTAAAGGTAAGCGAAAGCAGAGCAGTTAGTGGGCGAATGACCAAATACAAGTGGAGAGGGAATCAGGTCCTGTTTAATGAAAATCCAGTTCCTTCTAAAATGTATTTATTGTCTATATAGTGTATTATTATTATTATTATTATTATTATTATTATACAGGATTTATATATTATTATTATTATTATACTACAGGATTTTTTTATTATTATTATTATTATACAGGATTTATATATTATTATTATTAATTTTTTTTTATTATTATTATTATACAGGATTTATATATTATTATTATTATACAGGATTTATATATTATTATTATTCTTATACAGGATTTATATATTATTATTATTATTTTTATTATTATTATTATACAGGATTTATATATTATTATTATTATTATACTACAGGATTTTTATATTATTATTATTATTATACAGGATTTATATATTATTATTATTAATTTTTTTTTATTATTATTATTATACAGGATTTATATATTATTATTATTATACAGGATTTATATATTATTATTATTATTATACAGGATTTGTATATTATTATTATTATTATTATTATTATTATACAGGATTTATATATTATTATTTTTTTTTTTTTTTTATTATTATTATTATACAGGATTTATATATTATTATTATTATTATTATACAGGATTTATATATTATTATTATTATTTTTTTTTTATTATTATTATTATACAGGATTTATATATTATTATTATTATTATTATACAGGATTTTTATATTATTATTATTATGCAGGATTTATATATTATTATTATATTATTATACAGGGTTTATATATTATTATTATTATTATACATGATTAATATAGTGCCAACAGTATGCTCAGCGCTTTACAATATAACGGGAGACAATACTGCAACAATACAGTTCAATATAAGAGGGATAGGAGGGCCCTGATCCTTGGAGCTTACAAGCTAAGAGAGAGGGGCTGGTGGTACAAAAGGTAATAACTGTGGGGGATGGACTGGTAGGAGGAAAAGAATATTCTATTATCAGCTGAAGGCAGGATAGCCTTCCAGTGTCAGTGCTAAAAAAAAAGCACTGACACTGTACTAATGGCACTGGGCAGGAAGGGGTTACCATGAGGGGCGATCAAAGGGTTAACTGTGCGCAGGGAGTGTTTCACTAGGGGGCGGTGTCTGTGTGCTTCACTGTAATCACACTGCACAGCACAGCACAGCCACCCAGAGCAGTGTGCGCAATCTGACATGGCGGAGAACTGTTTGTAAACAAAACAGTTCTCCTCCCCGTCGGTGATCGCCTGAAATCACCGGGCGCCTAGACCTACGGTCTATTCAAGGGGGAAAACAAAGATGGAGAATTAAAAAAACCTGCAGGGTTAAAGAAGACTGGAAGACTGGTTTCAACAAAACTCATGATATCGTTGTTTGTTGCAGGTTGTTTCAGTAGAGAAGTTAAAGATGACCATGTGACCCTCCTGGATAAAGTTGAGGTCTGGAAAGGTTCATGTGCGACGTTACCGTGCAAGTACAAACCAATAGGCACCTCTAACACATTGACATGGTATTATAACACAAAATACGATGACAACAAGAAGGTTTATAATGGAACGATTGTCTACACCAACAAGGATGAGACTAAAGCGGACCCTTTGTTTGCTGGACGAGTGAAGTATGTGGGGAAGACAAACACAGAGTGCACCATAGTAATAGAAAATATTCAGAAAGAAGATGTAGGCAGTTACAGTCTGAGGCTGCTGGGCGCTCAGCCAAAAGATAAGTGGATGTCACAATCTTTAACCATCGCAGTATCTGGTAAGTAATTTGCATGGTTTATTACTATTGTTCGCAATAAGGAGGAGCCTTCCTGGAGGTCCTTCTTTCTTTTTTTTTTAATTATTTTTATTCAGATTATTCATTTTTTGTGTTCACAAGATAACAAAAAGAACACAGTATACAGGATCCCGATACATAGGAACCAGGCAGAAGACAAAAACAACAAATGAATGGCAGATCAACCGAATAACTAAATGGAATGTTCTCTGCAGGACAAATATGCAGAGAAGAGCTTGTCATTTACAAGTGAGACACATCATATTCATATATATACAGTGGGGATCGAAAGTTTGGGCAGCCCAGCTAAAAATTTGTATTAATGTGCATAAAGAAGCCAAGGAAAGATGGAAAAATCTCCAAAAAGCATCAAATTACAGATTAGACATTCTTATAATATGTCAACAAAAGTTAGATTTTATTTCCATCATTTATACTTTCAAAATAACAGAAAACAAAAAAATGGCGTCTGCAAAAGTTTGGGCCCCCTGCAGAGTTAATATCTTGTACTGCCCCCTTTGGCAAGTATCACAGCTTGTAAACGCTTTTTGTAGCCAGCCAAGAGTCTTTCAATTCTTGTTTGAGGTATCTTTGCCCATTCTTCCTTACAAAAGTCTTCCAGTTCTTTGAGATTTCTGGGCTGTCTGTCACGCACTGCTCTTTTAAGGTCTATCCATAGATTTTCAATTATGTTGAGGTCAGGAGATTGTGAAGGCCATGGAAAAACCTTCAGTTTACGCCTCTTGATGTAATCCCCCGTGGATTTCGAGGTGTGTTTAGGATCATTATCCATTTGTAGCAGCCATCCTCTCTTTAACTTCAGCTTTTTCACAGATGGCATCAAGTTACCATCCAAAATTTGCTGAAATTTTATTGAATCCATTTTTCCTTCTACTCGTGAGATGTTCCCTGTGCCACTGGCTGAAACACAACCCCAAAGCATGATTGATCCAACCCCATGCTTAACAGTTGGACAGAGGTTCTTTTCATTAAATTCTGTGCCCCTTCTTCTCCAAACGTACCTTTGCTCATTCCGGCCACAAAGTTCAATTTTAACCTCACCGGTCCACAGAACTTGTTTCTAAAATGCATCAGGCTTGTCTATATGTTCATTTGCAAAGTTCAAACAATGATTTTTGTGGTGAGGACGTAGAAGGGGTTTTCTTCTGATGACTCTTCCATGAAGACCATATTTGTACAAGTATCTCTTTATAGTGGAATAGTGTACCACAACTCCAGTGTCTGCCAGATCTTTCTGGAGGGATCGTGCAGTCAAACGTGGGTTTTGAATTGTTTTGCTCACAATCCTGCGAGCTGTTCTGTCTGATATTTTTCTTGGTCTTCCAGATCTTGCTTTAACTTCCACTGTTCCTGATGACTGCCATTTCTTAATTATATTCCGAACAGAGGATATTGACATCTGAAAACACTTTGCTATCTTCTTATAGCCTTCTCCAGCTTTGTGAGCGTCAACTATTTTCAGTTTGAGTTTTCTAGACAACTGCTTAGAAGAACCCATGGTGCTGATTGTTGGGGCAAGGTCAGATGAGTCTGGGCATTTGAAACCTTTGAGATTGACATCACCTGGTCTTCCCAGACGATGATTGAGAACAATCCATGACACTGGCATGTCTCAGCTTTGCAAAGGGGGCAGTGCATGATATAAATTCTGCAGGGTGCCCAAACTTTTGCAGATGCCATTTTTTTGTTTTCTGTTATTTTGAAAGTGTAAATGATGGAAATAAAATCTAACTTTTGTTGACATATTATAAGAATGTCTAATCTGTAATTTGATGCCTTTTGGAGATTTTTCCATCTTTCCTTGGCTTCTTTATGCACATTAATACAAATTTTTAGCTGGGGTGCCCAAACTTTCGATCCCCACTACATATATTTATAGGAGAGAGTCAAGCTCAAAACTGGAGAGCATGACCAGGGACGGACTGACCATTTAGGCACTTGGGCAGTGCCCGAGGGCCTGGGATCAGTAGGGGTCCCCATGAGATGCCCCTGGTACCTTTCATAGGATTTTTTGGGTGTGGTTTGAGTGTGGGTGAGGACACAGGGGACCCCATGATTTCCTATTGCCTGGGGGCCCCATGAGTTGTCAGTCCGCCCCTGAGCTTGACTCCGTCCCAAAGTGGAGCATCTTGGTTCATATTCACAGAAAGGAGACTGCACATGGATAGGAGTACATTTACAGAAAACAGATTCCCAAGGGTGAGAACAAACATTCTGAATAATATTCCCTGAGGGATAGTGATAGGGTCATGGGCCAACTACTCTGTTTGCCCTATAGGTGTAGGAGAAAGTCCCCCAGGGTGAGGAGGGTCATTTCCCGCAATGTTAAATGTAGAGTCTGAGACCTTCAAGCGGCCCAGGGTATTAGCCAGGTTGGATTTAGCATACCAAGCGGTGTATTGAAATGTAACCATAAGTTGATTTATTTCCGGTTGAGAGAACGTATGTTTGATAAAGGCCCTCCAATGTGTGAAAAAACGCTTGGTATGACCAAAATTTTGGACCAGGGTATCCAATTTTCCCAGGTATAAAAGTGGCTTCAGATCTTTCTTGACAGAGGACAGGGTGGGGTGTGAGGAGATATCCAGGCCTTTAGATAGAAGACATAGATGGACCCAGGAGGGTAAGGGTTTGGGCCGATCTGTGCTATGTGGGGCGGTAGGCATGAGTGGTGAGACATAATAGCGGGTCATGCGGGATATGTATGCGAGTGATGCCATAAATATAGTTGACAATAGTGATCCAGCAGGTTTGAATAGGTGAACAATGCTAGAATCTGTGGAAAAGGGTGAGCCTAGGGTCTCCGCACCAAGAACATACTGCTAGAGTCGGGGATGATCCATTCATCAATGCTGGAATGAAAGCCCTGTGAATAAGCTTGAATTGATTTTCTCTCCCATGTTCATTAATAATGATCTTGCAGATCAGAGTATAGCCCACCAAAAGCCTGGAGAGGTCATCTAACTCTGGGATGTCCTTGGACCAGCCTTGGAATAGTGAGTCACAGAACGAGGGTAAGCGGCAATCTAAAAGCTGTGAGTATAGAGAGGATTATTGGTTGCATTTGAGTGCACTATCTATCAACGGACGGGAGAGAGCCGTCCTATGGAGGTCCTTCTTAAAGCATCCAAAGCCAAAAAAAAAAGAAAAATGCAACATATTGCAGCTGAATAATCTTGAAATGTGTTGGCTGCATTTGTTTTCTGTTCTCACCTGCTGATCCACACATCCTGTTCAAGGATGACAACACTCGTTCATTCTTCTGTATCATGACAACACAAACAGGAAAGCCCCATAGGCCTTCTCCTATTGTCCATTACATAAGGGCACATGAACCCTCATTTTAATTCAGTACATTCCTGCTATGTCAAAGCAAAAAGTGACTTTTGGATCTCTTTTTCTTTCTAAAGCAGCCACAGTCTGAGAAGCCTGACCCCTGGCATGCTGCAGAGAAGAAATCTTGCTCTCTTTGTGGAAGCAGTGGTCTCTTTGCAGAGGTCATATACACAAGCTCCTTAGCAGGGGTTATTTTTTCAGTGGGATTGCCGGGGAACGCAGTTCCGGCACCTCCAGCACGGAATGCATGTAATGGCCAGGGGTGCTGGGGTGTGCACAGGGGCGGACTGACAACTCATGGGGCCCCCGGGCAATAGGGGATCATGGGGCCCCTGTGTCCTTGCCCAAACTTAAAAAAGCCTATGAAAAAGGTACCAGGGGCATCTCATGGGGCCCCCTACTGACCCCGGGCCCTTTCCAAATGGTCAGTCCGCCCCTGGGTGTGCAGGAGGGTCTATTGATGCTGGCTGTCGGGGAATCTGCTGTTGCTGGTGGGGGGAATCTTTTAATGAGGGAGGGGTCAATTGTTGCTGAAGGGTCAATTGTTGCTGAAAGGGATCTAATGTTGAGGGAGGGGTCTGTTGTTGCTGACTGCTGGGGGATCTATTGTTGCTGGAATGGGTCTATTGTTGCTGGGGGTTGGTTTTGTTCCTGGGGGTGCTTTTGTTGCTGGCAGCAGGGGATCTAGTCTACTGCTTTTTATGTAATATTTAGCAAATTCTATACAAATAACTTAACACCACAAAATGATACTTGGTTCTGTTTTCACTAAAAGGGGTGGCACTGGAAGGTGGTGGAACCAAAGGATGATGCTCGTAGGTGGGTAGGGGGCGGAGACAAGGGGTGACTCAGAAGGGGGGAGTTCCTGTACCTGCTTCTGAGTCAGACCTATAGCAAATCTGCAAATCATCAAAGTTCATGTTCCCTGCTAATTGGAGAGCACTAGCTCTGACCCAACAATGGGGTGTTCAGGACTCTGCAGAGATGTCATGCTTACCTTGATGTGTCTCAGTTCAATTGGGCTTTAACAGAACAAAAAGGAACCAAATACGGGACATTCATTGTTAAAGCGTTAGTAAACCGCTGCCTTTTTTTTTTTTAAACCTGACAAAAATGGCATGATGGGCTAGTATGCATCATACATATACTGACTACATATTGTAATGTTCTAATATTTATGTCTTTATGAAACTCGTTGGGATTTTTTTCAAAGCAGAAGTATAGTAGGTGAAATTCTTGCGCAATCTTTCTGCCACCAGCCAGCAGAATTATCTTTGTCTAGTAATGGGGACTTATTGTACCAGAGCTCACATTTTAACTTTTTTTTTTTTTTTTTCTTTTTAACTTTTAACAAATAAAATGTGATTCTATTTTTATTGTATTTTTGTATTCATTTGTGCTGCCAAAAGGTCCAAGGGTGAAATTTTGTTGTCTTGGTAGACATCCTTACATATACCCAGTGAAGTGACTGGCCTCAGGTGATACACAGAGATTATTATTATTATTATTATACAGTATTTATAAAGTGCCAATAGTTCGCTCAGCGCTGTACATTACAAAGGGGGACAGAACATGTGACAGAACAATACCAATACAATGCAAAACATGAGGGGATTGAGGGCCCTGCTCTTTCGAGTTTACAATCTAGGAGATAAAACAAATCCTCCTACCAGGGGCAGACTGACAACTCATGGGGCCCCCAGGCAATAGGGGATCATGGGGCCCCTGTGTCCTTGCTCAAACTCAAAAAAGCCTATGAAAAAGGTACCAGGGGCATCTCATGGGGCCCCCTACTGACCCCGGGCCTTCGGGCAGTACCAGAGTTCCCAAATGGTCAGTCCGCCCCTGCCTCCTACGTAAGTTGTAACTGTTTATTTACAGTCTTCTCTTCTCTGCAGCTGTTCAAAGTGCAGAGTTTGTAAAGCTTGTCTGAGGTTTCAGAAGAAAGGAGGTGGAAAGCTGAAATTACACAATGCAGAGCTCAGTGAAAAAGAGCTCTGAGGGCTGATTGGAGGGAAGGGGCACACCCCCCTCCACACAGCTCATAGGAACAGAGCTGAGGCTTTCAATCTGCTGGAGGTCCCTACCCTGTCACCATTTTTCTCTTGGTGTCAGGAAAACTTATCAAATGTGACTCATACTGATAGCAGAGGAATGAAGCAGAAGACAGAAATGACACTTAGGGCTCTTAATTGAGACAAGTACACACTATAGAGGGATATGTTTTGTTTATATTTCATGTCTGAGGTTTACAATCGCTTTAAATAAAATTTCTAAAACCTACATATATTTACCTTCACAATCCATCCACGGGCAGATTTGTATTTTATTCTCTTTGCAATTATTTGTTGGTTCCGCCAGTTTCCACTTGTGCGTTAGACTTCTGTTGACAGGCCAAAAAGGCTTTTTGGCTGCCATCGAAATTCCTGACTGCCATTGTATTGTCTCAGCATTGTCCACCCTTCTTCCAGCTCACAAGCTCCAATAGTGAAGGCCAAACCCTACAGCTTCTCCTTTTCTGCTGTAATTCCTATGCCCTATTCCTATACAGCACACCACTTCCTACCTTTAAGCCAGCTCCTGGAAATTTACGCCCATCACCCAGAGAAAAAGGAAGATTAGTGATCACATGAATTTATAAAATTAAAGTGGAAGTAAACCCCTGTGGTTGATTTTTACCCATAGGTAAGATTATAAAAAGGCCTATGATATCTCCTATTTACTAAAGAAGCAGCCGGTGATGTCACCAGCACATGCGCTCTGAAGCCCTGTGCCGTAAACAATGATGCGGAGTGACGTCATCGTGTCCTAGCCATTCATACTACTGAAGCCCGCGAACCCAAAAGGAAGACCAGTTGAAGATGGAAGCGCCTACAGTGGTGGCAGCTTGCCACTGGAGGGCTTCCTTTTCAGGTAAGTCTGCCATAATGTGCTAGTATGCAATGCAAACTAGCACATTATGACTTAAACTGCCCGGGGAAATTTTTTCTTTTTTGTTGCTGCGGTTTACTATTGCTTTTAATAGAAGGTATTTACAAAGTGACTCAAGAGACCAACCAATGCCAGAAGGTGTCATTGGGATGTTTGTTTTATGTAGCTTTTACATCTACTTTAATTCTACTTAATCTTTTTATTTTTCTCAGATGGCTCAAGCTTAAAAATTCACCCTCTATCGAAAATCAAAGAGTTGGAGACTGTTACTTTAACTTGTTCAATAAGTTATTACTGTCCATTCAACATTAGTTTCTATTGGATTGAAGACGTAAACGGGACCAGCACAACAGATTTCAAACAAGGCACTGACGAAGTAAGCACCACAACCAGCTTGACGTTCCGTCCATCGTGGAAAGACAATAAGAAGAACATCACATGTGTGCTTCACCGAGATGATGGAGAAACGGACAATAAAACAGTCCAGCTCAATGTCACGTGTAAGTTCTTCATATTGTAATGACCGAGACGTGGAAATGATAGGGCCTGACTAACACACTATGGTACCTATTTACAGAGCCTGGCAAAATAACACTGTTTTCAACATATTTTTAACATTTTTTCCACTTTTTTTTTTATTTACACTAAACATTGTGCACTTGTCAATGTTAGCCAAAATTTTTAAATTTGTACAGTGTTAAAATACAGTTCATATGCAAGACTATGGATGCAGATACACAATATTGCCATGAAAAGTATTGGGCCGCCTGCTTTTACACACACATGAACTTTAATGGCCCCCCAGTCTTAGTCCGTAGGGTTCAATATTGAGTTGGCCCCGCCCTTTGCAGCTATAACAGCTTCAACTCTTCTGGGAAGGCCGTCCACAAGGTTTAGGAGGGTGTCTATGGGAAGGTTGGACCATTCTTCCAGAAGCACATTTGTCAGGTCAAGCACTGATGTCGGGGGAGGGGGCCTGGCTCGCAGTCTCCGCTCTAATTCATCCCAAAGGTGTTCTATGGGGTTGAGGTCAGGACTCTGTGCAGGCCAGTCAAGTTCCTACACCCCAAACTGGCTCCTCCATGTCTTTATGGACCTTGCTTTGTGCGCTGGTGCTCAGTCATGTTGGAACAGGAAGGGGCCATCCCCAAACTCTTCCCACAAAACACTCCAGAGAACACGTCTCCTCTGCTCTAGAGTCCAGTGGCGGCGTGCTTTACACCACTGCATCCGACACTTTGCATTGCACTTGGTGATGGAAGGCTTGGATGCAGCTGCTCGGCCATGGAAACCCATTCCATGAAGCTCTCTACGCTCTGTTGTGCTAATCTGAAGGCCACACCAAGTCTGGAGGTCTTTAGCTATTGACTCTGCAGACAGTTGGTGACTTCTGCGCACTGTGCGCTTCAGCATGCGCTGACCCCACTCTGTCATGTGACGTGGCCTACCACTTGGTGGCTGAGTTGCTGTTGTTCCCAGTTGCTTCCACTTTGTTATAATCCCACTAACAGTTGAGCGTGGAATATTTAGTAGCCAGGAAATGTCACGGATGGACTTATTGCCCAGGTGGCCACCTATCACGGGACAACGCTTGGAGTCACTGAGCTCCTGAGAGCGACCCATTCTTTCACCAATGTTTGTAGAAGCAGTCTGCATGCCTAGAGGATGATTTTATACACCTGTGGCCATGGAGGTGATTGGAACACCTGAATCACATGATTTGGAGGGCTGGCCCAATACTTTTGGCAAACTAGTGCAGGGGCGGACTGACCATTTGGAAACTCGGGCACTGCCCGAGGGCCTGGGGTCAGTAGGAGGCCTTATGAGATGCCCCTGGTACCTTTCTCATAGTCTTTTGAGTTTGGGCAAGGACACAGGAGCCCCATGATCCCCTATTGCCTGGGGGCCCCATGAGTTGTCAGTCCGCCCCTGAACTAGTGTATATACAAGGTATATATATATATGCGGCACAGTGGCTTAGTGGTTAGCACTTCTGCCTTGCAGTAATTGGGTCATGGGTTTGATTCCCAACCATGGCGCCTCCTGCATGGAGATTGCATGTTGTTCGTGTGGGTTTTCTCCAGGTACTCCAGTTTCCTCCCAGATTCTGAAGACATGCTGGTAGGTTAATTGGCTTCTGTCTAAATTGTCCCAGTTTCATCCCTGGCCATGGGGGATCTCCTGCATGGTAGGGGTTGGGGAAAGACCTGGCAACCTACCCTGTAAAAATAATCGCTAAGAGAATTCATGGAAGAAGTCACTTGCGAGTGATGGTCCATGCAATCGCCAAGGGTCGGATACGACTGAATGGATATATATATATTTTTTTATTTTTTTTATTGTATTTTATTTTTTTTTTAACACATCTCCAGATTACAAAGGTGTGCTCAGTTGTGTGCATGGGCATAACATACAGCTGCGTTCAGATAAAAAAAAAACAAAAACATATGCATTGTGGAACTGAAATCAGACCTGTGTACATGAGCCCTTATACTGATTATTATACTAGAAATGAAAAATAAATGACAGAGATTCTAGCCTTACCCTACTCCCTTCCGCTGGAGAGTTCCCTTCACTTCCTCTCTGGTAAAACATTATTAACCTCTTCGCACCGGCCGCACGCAAATGTGCACCCTCCCGGCGTCTGGGCTTTGATGCTGATTGGCCGCACATTTGAGTGCAATTAAGAAAAACATATGTGCTGAGACCGTGCGCCCTGCGCACTCCCAGCACACGTGTCCGGTACTCACAGAAAGGTCCTGATCGAAAGAGGAGATCGGGACCTTGCCCAATCATGTGACCGCCGTGATGGCCAATCACGCCGGTCACATGACCCAAAAACCCCGCCCCACCTCCCGGCTTCTGAAACCCTTAAAAGGCCGGGAGGCGCCGGTGCCAAGGGGTTAATAGGACAGGAAGTGAGTGTAAAATGCTCTAACAGAGCCCTGCATAGCATAAACCCTGACAGAGGTTCTAACCCTTTCCTGTTCTAGCCATAACTGACAGAGCTGGATCAATACTAGTCGTGTATTTAAATGTTCTTTATTACTTGTTGTTTATTATGGGGTTTTTTTTATTACCTACAAAATAATTATGACTTTCATTGTCGTTCCAGATGCTCCCAAAAATGTTCAGATTTTTTCTAACGCCACCATAGAAATAAAAAGAGGGGAGTCGACGACTTTGACTTGTTCTGTTGAAAGCAGCAATCCACCAGACTATGACATCACATGGTTCAGAGATAATAATCAGGAACTGAAAAAAAAAGGAAGTGACGACCGACTGGAAGTCAGAAATTCAGGAAAATATTTCTGTAAGGCAAAAAACGAAATCGGCGAAACAAAATCAAACTTAATTGGAGTGTCCGAGCTGTGTAAGTAGTCGATCACATACTGGAATGTGGTTCATTTTGTTATTGGTTATACAGTGGGGAAAATAATTATTTGATCCCCTGCAGATTTTGTAAGTTTGCCCACTTACAAAGAAATGAAGGGTCTATATTTTTTATCATAGGTGTATTTTAAATGATAGAGACAGAATATCAACCAAAAATCCCCAAAAAATGTTATAAATTGAGTCGCAGTTCAGTGAGTAAAATAAGTATTTGATCCCCAAGCAGAACATGACTCAGTACTTGGTGGAGGAACCCTTGTTGGCAAGCACAGAGGTAAGACGTTCCTTGGAACTGGTTCTCAGGTTTGCACACATCTCAGGAGGGATTTTGGTCCTCCACTCTTCTTTACAGATCTTCTCTAAATCCTTGAGGTTTCTTGGCTGTCACTTTGCAACTCGAAGTTTCAGCTCCCTCCATAAATTTTCTATAGGATTAAAGTCTGAAGACTGGCTAGGTCACTCCATAACTTTAATGTGCTTCTTCTTGAGCCACTCCTTTGTTGCCTTGGCGGTATGTTTTGGGTCATTGTCATGCTGGAAGACCCATCTATGACCCATCTTCGGTGTTCTAGCTGAGGGAAGAAGGTTCTCGCCCACGTATTTTACAATACATGGCCCCGTCTATTGGTCCCTCAATGCGGCACAGTCGTCCTGTACCTTTAGCAGAGAACCAGCCCCATAGCATAATGTTTCCACCTCCGTGCTTGACTGTTGGGATGGTGTTCTTAGGGTCATAGTCAGCATTTTTTTTCCTCCAAACATGGCGAGTCAAGTTATAGCCAAAGAGCTCAATTTTGGTCTCATCTGACCACAGCACCTTCTCCCAGTCCTTCTCTGAATCATTTAGATTTTCATTAGCAGACTTGAGATGGGCCTGTACATATTCCTTCTTGAGGAGAGGGATCTTGCGGGGGATCTTGAGGGCGCTGCAGGATTTCAATCCATGGCAATGTATTGACGGCAAAGCGTGGTGACGGACTTCCGGCGTAGCACCATTTTGGTACACCTTTTCATGCAATACACCCAATACATGAGGTAAAGGCTTGTACATTTTTTACAGAATGTGAGTGCATTTTTGGCTTATCTATTTTATTGGATTAAAAACGGTTTTACACTATGGAGGATGTTTCTTTCTCTTGTTCCATGGGCTTATGAGAGAGTATTATTGTGAGGATGCCTACCTGCCTATCTACTTATGCAGGCCATAGATGGGGAGAAAAACGGACAATTTTTCTTTTAAAAAACGAAAAATCGGTCGTTCAAGCGGCCGACGTTACCACCAATGGTAAAAAAAATCGGCCGATTTTCATCCCGTCTACAGTCGGCAAAAAGTGTCCCTGCAGAGAGCTCTGCTATTTCTTTGACAGTTCCTTGACATTTACATAGGTTGCAACAATGTATCTATTTGTATCCATTTAGGATACAGATGTTTTTATTCGGAAACAAATAGATACATTGTTGCAACCGCTATAAATGTCAAGGAACTGTCAGAGAACTGTCAAAGAAATAGCGGAGCTCTCTGCAGGGACACTTTTTGCCGGACTGGAATTCCTCTCATTTTTCATTCTTCTTCATCATCATCATCCTCTTCTTCTTCTTCTTCTTCTTCATCATCATCATCATCCTCTTCTTCTTCTTCTTCTTCTTCTTCTTCTTCATCATCATCCTCTTCTTCTTCTTCTTCTTTTTCTTCATCATCATCCTCTTCTTCTTCTTCTTCATCATCCTCTTCTTCTTCTTCTTCTTCATCATCATCATCCTCTTCTTCTTCATCATCATCATCATCATCATCCTCTTCTTCATCATCATCTTCTTCTTCATCATCATCATCCTTTTCTTCTTATTCTTCTGCTTCATCATCATCCTCTTCTTCTTCTTCTTCTTCTTCATCATCCTCTTCTTCTTCTTCATCATCATCATCCTCTTCTTCTTCTTCATCATCATCATCCTCTTCTTCTTCTTCTTCTTCTTCATCATCCTCTTCTTCTTCATCATCATCCTCTTCTTCTTCTTCTTCTTCTTCTTCTTCTTCTTCTTCTTCTTCATCATCATCCTCTTCTTCTTCTTCTTCTTCTTCTTCTTCTTCGTCATCCTCTTCTTCTTCATCATCATCATCCTCTTCTTCTTCTTCATCATCATCCTCTTCTTCTTCATCATCATCATCATCCTCTTCTTCTTCATCATCATCCTCTTCTTCTTCTTATTCTTCTTCTTCTTCTTCTGCTTCTTCATCATCATCCTCTTCTTCTTCTTCTTCTTCTTCTTCTTCTTCATCCTCTTCTTCTTCCTCTTCTTCTTTTTCTTCTTTTTGTCTTCCTCTTGCAGGTCACTGCTCATGCGCAGATTTTTTATCGGTAAAAAATCGGCTGATTTGCCCATTATTGCCGCGAAAATCGGCCGATCGGCAAAATTGGCCGATTTTTTTTCCAACTTAACCGATAAAAAAAATCTGCCAAAATACCGAAAAACGGCCGAACAAATAGCCCACTAACGATCCGAAAATCGGCCAATTTTATTTTCGGCCGAAAAATCGGCCGATTTTCGACCCATCTATGGCCTGCATTACCTGTCCAGAGGAAGTAACAACAGTGGTGCTGCAGGATACCAGTGTGGTTATAGTGCCCAGGAAACCAGGCTGAAGGGAGTGCATATACAGGGAGGATCCAGAGGTGGCTTTGTGGCCCTGTGGGGTCGCCGAGCGGAGGTGAGAGGCCATTGCAGCCATTTTAGGATCACGTATCGGTATGTTGTGCATCCACACTGTATATGTTGCATGACCAGAAGGAGTGAGGCACTTTGTTTTTTTGGTTTCACAGAAATTGGGCTTTTTGCACTATTGTACCTTTGTTATAATTATTTTTTCACGTATAATATTAATATTTTAGTATTTTACCAGAGTGTCTTTTACTTTTTTGAGCACAGAGTTTTTTATCCCTCAATAGGGATTCACATTATTTATGCAATATATTTCCTATCAATATTGGTTTGTGTCCCAGTTTATTGGGTACCAGGGGTCACGTCATTTGTGGTTGTATCCCTATAGGGATTGGGTTCACATTTATTATTATCATTATTATATCACTTTGCATAGGTCACTTTATTTGGTCCAATGATAGGACCTCGTGTGATTTGAAGCACGTTTAGTCACTATGTTATATTGGTATATATTTATTGTATGTAGCGCTACACTATTCTATATTGTAATCAGGGGCGGACTGACCATTTGGAAACTCGGGCACTGCCCAAGGGCCCGAGGTCAGTAGGGGGCCCCATGAGATGCCCCTGGTACCTTTTTCATAGGCTTTTTTGAGTTTGGGCAAGGACACAGGGGCCCCATGATCCCCTATTGCCCGGGGAGGAGATTTACTAAAACCGGAGAGTGCAAAATTTGGTGCAACCCAACGTGGGCTCCTACGAACACTTGACTTTTACTCTTGAACTTCGGAACCTCTGTACAGGATGGGGATGGGGTGCAGATTTGTTTGATTGCTATGGGAGACAGAACGTGGCATAGGGAGTGCCGACAACATCTCCCTCACGGCTAGAGGCAGTTCCACCTATAACAGGTACACGCTATCGACAGGCTGCTCGCGGACTGTACCTTCACTGCCCATGGCAACCACACGTGTGACTTGTGTTAGGATGACTCTTAACATGCTGACTCTTTATACCCCATGTGCTAGTGACGCAAACTGAACACTCAAGGTAGAACTGTGCCGGTTACTTGCAATGCAACCCTTCAGACCAGGCAGTATCAATTTTTTCAGATGCAGCATGGGGGTCCCCCCAATCCCTACCAGGCTCTTCGGGTCTGCTATGGATTTTAAGGGGAACCTCATGCTTATTTTTTTTTTGCAAACGGCATGGGGTCCCCCTCAAATACATACCTGACCCTTAGGTCTAGTATGGATTTTAGGGGGACCCCCATGTCTTTTTAAAAAAAGATTGGTGTGGGGTTCCCTCAAAATCCACACCAGACCTCAGGGCCTTTTTTAAAATTCTGGCATGGAGTTTTCCTTAAAATCCGTACCAGACCCGAAGGGACTGGTATGGATAAGGGGGAACCCCCACACTGTTTTTTTTTCCATAATTTTTAATTCCCAGCATGTTTTGATTATATTCCGCTGGCACCTGATGAGTCGTCCATTGTTAGGACGCCACGGCTGGGCTGGCTTCCTTAACCACTTCCAGTCCGGACACTTGCACCCCCTTCCTGTCCAGGGCAAATTTCAGCTTTCAGCGCTATCACACTTTGAATGACAGTTGCGCGGTCATGCAACACTGTACCCATATGAATTTTTTACCATTTTTTACCAAGCTTTATTTTGGTGGTATTTATTCACTGCTGGGATTTTTATTTTTTTTGCTATGTAAATGAAAAAGTCCAAAAATTTTGAAAAAAAGTGTTTTTCTTATAAAATGTTGCAAATAAATATTATTTCATCATAAATCTTAGCCAAAATGTATTCCGTTATCTTTGTAGTAAAAAAAAAAAAAAAAGCCAAATTAGTTTATAACCAAAAATTATAATTTTTAAACATTTTTTTTTACATTTTTATTTTATTTTTTATTTATATTATTATTTATGTGGGGTTTTTTTTACATACAGTCACCCAGGGGCGGACTGACCATTTGGAAACTCGGGCACCGCCCGAGGGCCCAGGGTCAGTAGGGGGCCCCATGAGATGACCCTGGTACCTTTTTCATAGGCTGTTTTGAGTTTGGGCAAGGACACAGGGGCCTCATGATCCCCTATTGCCCGGGGGCCCTATGAGTTGTCAGTTTGCCCCTGCTGTCACCCTAGCAGTACAGTGTCACCATGGTGACACTGTACTACATGTGGGGGGTGATGGAGATTTTTTTTTTTTTACACTGATTGCTTTTACACCGATAAAGGCTGTAAAAGCAATCATTCCTCCTTCTCTCTGGCTGCATTCTTGCAACCATTGAGAACTACTGAGTGAGCTGTGATTGGTCACAGCTTGTCACATGGTACAAGGCTGTTGTGCATAGCCTTGTACCATGTGATCTCTGTGATCATTCACAGATTTCACACGTAGTAAGCAATGATGTCCAAAGTGACATCTTGCTTACTACTTTGCATGTGATCACTGATTGGCCAATCAGTGATCATATGATCGGGAACTCGTACAGAGGTCCCGTCCGCCGATCGGTGTTTCACTGTGTCCGGAGGACACAGCGGTTACCAGATCGCGGTTCTGCACGTTCCCAGGGAGCGTGCCCAAGTAGAGTGCAGGGTGGCCGTTTATAAACGGCCACCCGACCCTGCAGTGCCACCGTCTGGCCGTTTATATACATGGGCTGGAGGCGGGAGGTGGTTAACAACCTCTTCTTTTCTCCATGCTCCATGTGGCACACAGAGACACACAACTGAAAGGTGGAGTCCATTTTTCACCATTTTAACTGGTTGCCGGTGTGATTTCTATATTGTCAGCTTCCGGTAATTGATAAGGGTGAGTTTAATTACAAATTACAGGAGCATCACAAACTGGGAATGCAATTATTTTTTGAAGGTGCCAATAATTTTGTCCAGTCCATATTTGGGGTTTTGTGTGGAATGTGGCAGATTTGACTTTTTGTTTCTCAACTTTTTTGTGTCATACCAATACAAATAATGAATTGAACATGAGAATGCTGGAAAAATTTGTATTTGCAACAATTTTCTGGGTGAAGTGGTGCATTATCTGACAGAAATGCAGGGATTCCAATATTTTTGGCCATGCCTGTATGTGCTGCCCTGGCATACATGTAAAAGGTAGAGTCCATGTGCTGAAAGGTTCATCAGTGGCATTTCCCAGCAGCTGGTGTCTTCAGGGACAAACCCCAGATAATAGAGGACCTTCTACATCATGACAGCATCAGGCAACATTCTACACCCTGCTACTACCCCCAGGAGTGGATTCCTGATCTTCTCTCCCCTCTCTCTACAATCCCAGGGCTCAATGCTCTGGACCACTGTCCCTCTATTATATCACAGGATCAGTGCTTGGACCTACAGATAACCCTCCAAAACTAGAAAACCAGGAAAGGCATTAACCCTTACCCTCCCGTCCAGGGAAGAACATGTTTCAACCTGCCTACAGGTTTCGGGTCTGGTATGGGTTTTAAGGAAAACTCCATGCCAGAATAGAAAAAAAGACACTGTGGATTTTGAGGGAACCCCATACCAATCTGTTTTTTAAAAATGGCATGGGGTTCCCCCTAAAATCCATACTAGACCTAAGGGTCAGGAATGTATTTGAGGGGGACCCCATGCCGTTTGCAAAAAAAAATAAGCATGAGGTTCCCCCCAAAATCCATAGTAGACCTAAGCGTAAGGTATGGATATGGGGGGGACCCCACGCCGTTTGAATAAAAAAAAAAATTAGCATGAGGTTCCCTTAAAATCCATACAAGGGCCTGGTATGGATTGGGGGGGGACCCCCATGCTGCAAGGTCAAAAGCAATTTCTTCATCTCAGATAATTAACCACCGACCCCAATAATCTTCGCTATCTGTAAGGAGGGTGGTGAGGGGAGATCTTCCCAATGACCTTAAATATAAGGAGAATTTTTCCCAATGACCATCACACTATTGTCTCGTTAGCAGTTATTAGATGGGGTTCCTGGAGACTGGGAAGCTATTTCAAGGGTTCCTCCATGTTACAAAGGCTGGTAAAGGCTGGTCTATGGACATCGATAATGCCCTCCTATCTTATTCCTAAATTTTTTGTGTGATAATTTACAATGTTTTCAGATGCTCCTGAGAAACCAGTTATTAAGAAATCTAGAGATCCCGAAGAAGACAAGGATTTCACGCTGGAATGTTCTACCAAAGCAAATCCCCCGGTCTTCCTCTATGTCTGGTTCAAGGATGGACACGAGTGCCACAACCACACCAGTAGTCAGTTTACGATCTACAAAATAAAGGAAGACGATTCTGGATCTTATACATGTTTAGCTCGTAACGGGGAGGGAGAAGAAACGTCTGACGCGCTAGACGTGAAAGTGATGTGTGAGTATTACACAGAGCTGTATTTATGTCATTGATCATATAATGTTAACCACGATGTTGACTTAATAAAAGCAATGCAGAGTTTTCCCATAGCAAGGTGTCGCTGTACTGACCGCCATCCGATCTTCATGCTCATTTGAGTTTAAATCAGCTTGATACATTCCAGGAGCTCAAAACAAAAGGTGTTCTCTGTCCAACAGATTGTTTGTTTTCTAAAGCAGCTACAGCAAAGAGTAGAAAGGCCTGTCACCTGCCAGCGTGCAGCAGAGTAGGATGCTTTCTCTCTGTGTGGAAGTGGTCTCATTGCATAGGTCCCCTACTGAAGCAGAGCAAATGCTTTACAATCAAATTCATTATCCTTGCTGACTCATTAAGTCTAAAAAAAGCTGTAGACCTCTGCAGAGAGATCACTGCTTCCCCTCAAAGAGCAAGGGTACTTCTCTGCAGAGCGCTGGCATGCTGACAGGCTTTTCTTTTCAGGCTGTGGCTGCTTTCTAAAGAAAACAAACTGTTAGACTTTGCACACCTTATATTTTGATGCACCTGGCTCCTTCTGCTTACTACAGGTTGTATTTATCATCTGCATTGCTCCCCTCCTCCACTGTGGCTCCTTCTCCTTACTATGGGTTATATTTGTCATCTGCACTGCTCCATTCCTCCTCTGTGGTTCCTTCTGCTTACTACTGGTTGTATTTATCATCTGCACTGCTCCATTCCTCCTCTGTGGTTCCTTCTGCTTACTACAGGTTGTATTTATCATGTGCATTGCTCCATTCCTCCACTATGGCTCCTTCTCCTTACTACAGGTTGTATTTATTATCTGCACTGCTCCATTCCTCCGCTGTGGCTCCTCCTTACTACAGGTTGTATTTATCATCTGCACTGCTCCCCCCCTCCACTATGGCTCCTTCTTCTTACTGTGGCTTATATTTGTCCTCTGCACTGCTCTGATCCTCCACTATGGCTCCTTCTCCTTACTACAGGTTGTATTTATCATCTGCACTGCTCCACTCCTCTACTATGGCTCCTTCTCCTTACTACAGGTTGTATTCATCATCTGCACTGCTCCATTCCTCCACTATGGCTCCTTCTCCTTACTACAGGTTGTATTCATCATCTGCACTGCTCCATTCCTCCACTGTGGTTCCTTCTCCTTACTACAGGTTGCATTCATCATCTGCACTGCTCTGCTCCTCCACTATGGCTGCTTCTCCTTACTACAGGTTGTATTTATCATCTGCACTGCTCCATTCTTCCACTGTGTTCCTTCTCCTTACTACTGGTTGTATTCATCATCTGCACTGCTCCATTCCTTCACTGTGGTTCCTTCTCCTTACTACTGGTTGTATTCATCATCTGCACTGCTCCATTCCTTCACTGTGGTTCCTTCTCCTCACTACAGGTTGTATTTATCATCTGCACTGCTCCATTCCTTCACTGTGGTTCCTTCTCCTCACTACAGGTTGTATTTATCATCTGCACTGCTCTGCTCCTCCGCTGTGGCTCTTTCTTCACAATATTTCCTCTCGGCAGGCTGTGTACTATCATCAGCAATGTTCTACTCCTCCATGGTGACTCCTTTCCTCCTTGGCTCTGGCTGTCAGTTGTGAAAATAAAACTGACCAAAAACTGTCATAGTTTCCCATTATTTTTGAGTAATGGATTTTTTTTTTACTTTTTTTAGATGCTCCCAGGTACCCAAGGGTAGTCCTAGAGCTAGACAGACCAACATTAAATAAAGAAGACAAGATCATATTTGTTGGAGAAGACAAGGTCATGTTTGTTGAAGGAGACAAGGTCCTGTTTCGATGCGAAGTCAACAGCAGCAACCCAGAAGTGACCACCACTACATGGTACAAGAATGGAAGCAATAAACGAATATTTAGTCAACCTGTAAAGGCAGAGGATGCTGGGAACTATACTTGTGAAGCTACAAATTATGTAGGAAGTTCTATGTCACCGAAGGTTTTCGTGGAGATATATTGTAAGTATGGGATCCACCTTCCATGAGCCAGCAAGTAAAGTAGGCCTGTCATTAGCAAATGATAGAGACATAAGAGAAAGCACCTTATAGCAACTCAAAGTGCTTTTCTAACCTCCCTAGTGGTCTGATTATGTCAGTACATCTGAGAAAAATAAAAAGATTAAGTAGAATTAAAGTAGATGTAAAAGTTACATAAAATAAACATCCCAATGGCGCCTTCTGGCATTAGTTGGTCTCTGGAATCAGTGATTATTAACCTCCCTAGCAGTCTGATTATGTACATATTTCTGTGCTCAAAGCGGTACATTTTTTTGCATGGAAATATGTCATTTTTTTATTGTCGGCCTGTAATTCTTAGCATTAACTCACTGAAATCTGTCCGAACAAGAGTCTAGTAAACATCTCGGGTAGGATAAAATTTGAAACACGAAATCATAAATTATATTATAATAAATAATCATAAAAAATAATAATATAATAATAATAAATTTAATTCAATAATATAATCAAACCAAAAACACTGAAATTTGAAACACGAAATCATAAATTATAATAAATAATCATAAAAAATAATAATATAATAATACATTTAATTCAATAATATAATCAAACCCAAAACACTGAAATGTGAAATATAGCGCCAAGTTCGCACATCGCTGAGCTCAGTCGCAGAATCGTTTTCAGTGTCTGATGAGGAATTTCCCCCACGAATCATTATCACTCAATTCTGCAAGTGGTTCTGATTTACTATCGCTGTTCTCTAGCCGGTCTAAAACCGCTTTTGACCTAAATGGACGCTTTTTGGACGCCATGGACGTTTCTCAGTTTCCAGGCAGAAAGAACAGTAAAAATGCAGGCAGGGCGCCGGACAAAGCACTCGGGACAAAATGTATGTGAAATGGTTTGATACAGGAATGTTATACTATGTGATTTTAGTGATTTTAGTGAATGTCACTTTTAAAATTTTTGAATTTCCCGCCGTTACCGTCCCCCGTACGTCCCGACGTCGCAGGGAACGGAACCCGGAAGACAGATGCCGGCATCGGCCGGAGGAGATGGCCGGGGACACTGCAGGGGGGGACATCGCGGTAGCGCAGGACAAGGTAAGTGCTGCAGGGATCCCCGAGCAACGCTGCAGGGTAATCCTGAGTGTAGCTCGGGGTTACTGCTTCTGGTACTGAAAGTTAACCCGAGCTACACTCAGGAATACAGCCGGGGGGGTTAATGTTATGGTCCAGTTGACAAAACAAAAAATCAGCTCATAGTGCATTCATGAAGAGAGCGAGACATGATGCAGCTATGAGGGGCGCCCACTACTGGAGAATACTGAGAGAAAAAGGAGTCTTTGTGTCCCGTGATCATCCGAGACATCCGATAATGGTAAGTATCCTAAAGGATTTTAGCCACGTAGCCTACCTGGCGGTATTCCTGAGTGTAGCTCGGGGTAAAGTTTCAGCACCACAAGTGGTAACACCGAGCTACACTCGGGATTATCATGCGGTGCTGCTCCGCGATCCCTCGGTCACTTACCTTGTCCTGCGCTCCCGCGATGTCCCTCCTGCAGTGTCCCCGGCAATGTCCTCCAGCCGATTCCTGCATCTGTCTTCTGGGTTCCAGAGCATCAGGATGTACGGGGGACGGAACTGGCAGCAAATTTGAAAATGACAAAAAGTGACATTCACTAAATACACTAAAATCACATAGTATAACATTCCTCTATCAAACCATTTCACATACATTTTGTCCCGAGTGCTTTGTCCGGCGCCCTGCCTGCATTTTTACTGTTCTTTCTGCCTGGAAACTGAGAAACGTCCATGGCGTCCAAAAAGCGTCCCTTTAGGTCAGACGCGGTTTTAGACCGGCTAGAGAACAGCGATAGTAAATCAGAACCACTTGCAGAATTGAGTGATAATGATTCGTGGGGGAAATTCCTCATCAGACACTGAAAACGATTCTGCGACTGAGCTCAGCGATGTGCGAACTTGGCGCTCTATTTCACATTTCAGTGTTTTTGGTTTGATTATATTATTGAATTAAATGTATTATTATATTATTATTTTTTATGATTATTTATTATATTATAATTTATGATTTCGTGTTTCAAGTTTTATCATCCCCGGGATGTTTACTAGACTCTTGTTCGGACAGATTTCAGTGAGTTATTCCTAAAAATTACAGCCTACAATAAAAAACGCCAAATTTCCATGCAAAATAATGGTACCGCTTTCAGCACCAAAAATCAGACCGCCAGGGAGGTTAAGGACCACGCCATTCCTGTTTTTTGTTTTGGTTAACATGTAACAAACAATTTTTTTGCTAGAAAATACCTTAGAACCCCCAAACAGTATATGTTTTTTTAAAGCTAGAGAATAAATTGGTGGATTTTGCAATTTTTGTTGTCACATTGGTTTTTCAAATGCAATTTTTGGAGGAAAAAAATACACTTTTTTGAATGTTAATGCAAAAAAAAAAACCACAATACACAACCCGCTTTTTTGTAAAATATAAAAGATGATGTTATGCCGAGTAAAACGTCACGCAGTAAAACGGCATAAATTTTACTATCCATAGGCGACCCTTTAACCACTTCAGGTCCGGACACATTCACCCCCTTCCAGTCCGGACACTTTCCCCCCCTTCCAGTCCGGACACTTTTACCCCCTTCCTGTCCAGGCCAATTTTTCAGCATTCAGCGCTATCACACTTTGAATGACAATTGCGCGGTCATGCAACACTGTACCCATATGAAATTTTTAGCATTTGTTTGAGACAGATAAAACTTTATTTTGGTGGTATTTATTCATCACTAGGATTTTTTTTTTTTTTTGCTATATCAATGAAAAAGTCCAAAAATCTTGAAATGAAGTGTTTTTCTTATACAATTTTGCAAATAAATAATCTTTCTTCATAAATCTTGCCCAAAATTTATTCAGTTATCTTTTTAGTAAAAAATAAAATAACCCGATTTAGTTTATAGCCAAAAATTATAATTTTTCAAAATTTGTTTTTAAATTTTTATTTTATTATATATGTTTTTTTTGTTTGTTTGTTTACATACTGTCACCCTAGCAGTACAGTGTACAACTGTACTACTTGTGGGGGGGTGATTTTTTTTTTTTTTACACTGATTGCTTTTACACCCATATAGGGTGTAAAAGCAATCATTTCTCTTTCTCTCTGTCTGCATTCTTGCAGCCATTGAGAAATACTGTGTGAGCTGTGATTGGTCACAGCTTGTCACATGGTACAAGGCTGTTGTGAATAGCCCTGTACCATGTGATCTCTGTGATCATTCACAGATTTCACACGTTGTAAGCAATGATGTCAGAAGTGACATCTTGCTTACTACTGTTCATGTGATCACTGAATGGCCAATCTCACACAGAGGTCCCATACAACGATCGGTGAACCGCTGTGTCCCAGGGAGCGCACACAGGCAGGGAGCGGGGAGGATGTTTATAAACGACCACCCGCCCCTGCACTGCTCCCATCTGGCCGTTTATATACATGGAACGGACGACGGGAAATGCTTAAAAGCTTTTACAGGTTACCACTTTAGACTTTCGGAGGAGGTCTGGTGCTAGAATTATTGCCCATGACCTGATGTTCACCGTGATACCTCACATGTCTGGGATGATCGCTTTTTGTGTGCATGTGGGACCAATGCCTGACCCGCAAGCATGAGGGGACAGGGGCACTGTATTTTTTTTGTTATATACTGTTGCATAAAAAAAAATGTATCACTTTTATTGCTGTCACAAAAAATGTAAATATTCCTTGTGACAGCAATAGGCCTGTGACAGGTACTCTTTATGCACCCTCGCAGTGCTGCCGACTTTGCTCCTCTCCTTCCCACCAGCAGCTGCAAGCACATAATAGGATTCTTCAGGATGGAGAGTGGGGAAAGGTACGAAAAAAAAGTCACATTTACCAGCCCCTTCCTTTCATGAACGAACACAATGACTTATCGGTACCAATCACTTACTGTCTTTACTGATATATAAAGCATAGTAAACTGGGTACTTGTCTGTTAATTCACCGGATTTATTTATATATATATGTATATATATATATATATATATATTTTTTTTTTATATATTTAAATAAAACATTAAAAAAAATATATTTTATATATTTAAATAAAACATTAAAAAAAATATATATTTTATATATATATATATAGAAAAACAGTTTACGGTACTTGTCTGTTAATTCACCGGATTTATTAATATATATATGTGTGTGCATATATATATATATATATATATATATATATATATATTTTTTTTATTTTTTTTTTTTATTTTTTTTTTTTTTAATGTTTTATTTAAATATATAAAAATATATATATATATATATATATTTATATATATATATATATAAATATATATATACATATATATATTAATAAATCCAGTGAATTAACAGACAAGTACCGTAAACTGTTTTTCTTGGGGTAAGGGGCCCTGTCAAGTTGGCTGTACGGGGCCCTGTGGTTTCTAACAGCAGCCCTGCTTCTAGTGCAACAGTATAAATAAGCCATCCTTGAGCCCCAGTTCTTGCCTAGGCTGAGATGATGTCAACAGTTTGCTGCAGGCTGAAGAAGGTATTTCCTCAGTCTCCCCTCTCCCAGTAATTAGCTGGCAATATTGTAACTTTCTAACAAAAACAAGATGAGAGGGAGGCTGATCTGTGTCAAACATTTGTTAAAATATCCTAAAATTGCACAGTCACCAGGAAAGTAGGTGGTGACCTTTTGTGATGGCCGAATAAAGATGGCTCTGTCCTCCAGGAGACAAAAGTGATGTCTCTCTGCAGTCTAAATTGTACAAATTTGTTACATAAATACATTATACAGATCACTTGATTCTGCTTTTTTTTCTAGACCCTCCGAAAGGTGTAGACATTTGGGTTCCAAGCAAACCTGTTAAAGAAAATCAAAATATCCAATTAAGATGTTTATCAAAAACAAGCAATCCAGGATCCAGCAGATACGAGTGGTACAAAGATGGAGTTCTGCTCAGAAATTCAACTAATGATGTTTTGCCGCTGAACTTAGAATGGACCCATACTGGACAGTACTCATGTAAAGCTCTAAATGCCATCGGGTCTGGCGTGTCACCTCAGAGACATATTGATGTCCAATGTAAGTACCTTCTCCTGGTTTTCATATTGTCATTGTTGTATTTTAGAAAGTCCATCCCAGGGGCGGACTGACAACTCATGGGGTCCCCCGGGCAATAGGGGATCATGGGGCCCCTGTGTCCTCGCCCACACTCAAACCACACCAAAGAAAGCTTATGAAAGGTATTCATGGGGCCCCCTACTGACCCGGGGCCCTCGGGCAGTGCCTGAGTGCCTGAATGGTCAGTCCGCCCCTGGTCCGTCCAGTAGTTCACAAATCAGCCCCTGGCTCCTGGAATGTCCTAGATGCTGAGATCTCCCTGCTATAATCCCCCTTTATTCCTGCCCACCTGAGACTTTTGGTGTCCTCATCCACATTTTTACACTTTATCTTCTCCTATTACATCCTACATAATATAAAAATTAAATGAAAATGTCAAAGTGAGGAGTGGGAACCCCTCATAATGGGCACAGCAGGTGTGCAGACCCGGGTACTCAGCACAGGGATGGTGGGAACCCCTCATAATGGGCACAGCAGGTGTGCAGACCCAGGAACTCAGCACATGGATGGTGGGAACCCCTCATAATGGGCACAGCGGGTGTGCAGACCCAGGAACTCAGCACAGGGATGGTGGAAACCTATCATAATGGGCACAGCGGGTGTGCACACCCAGGAAATCAGCACAGGGATGGTGGGAACCCCTCATAATGGGCACAGCGGGTGTGCAGACCCGGGAACTCAGCACAGGGATTGTGAGAACTCCTCATAATGGGTACAGCAGGTATACAGACCTGGGAACTCAGCACAGGGATGGTGGGAACCCTTCATAATGGGCACAGCAGGTGTACAGACCCGGGAACTCAGCAGAGAGATGATGGGAACTCCCTTCAATGGCACAGCGGGTGTACAGACCTGGGAACTCAGTTCAGGGATGGTGGGAACCCCTCATAATGGGCACAGCAGGTGTACAGACCTGGGAACTCAGCAGAGAGATGGTGGGAACTCCCTTCAATGGCACAGCGGGTGTACAGACCTGGGAACTCAGCTCAGGGATGGTGAGAACCCTTTATACTGGGCACAGCGGGTGTACAGACCCGGGAACTTGGCAAAGCCCCATAGAGGTATAAGAGACTGCCACTCTCCACTATCTACCAAAAACCAAAGCATATATTTTTCAGATATCTTGTAATATATAAAAAAACACATTTCAACATACAGTCTATATATATTTAATATATATATATATATATATCTATATATAAAGATATATATTTAAAAATACATTTTCAAACACACTGTTTGTCTTTAAAAATACATTTAATCTACATTTGTGGAATGCATTTACAAATATATGTAAAAATATGTTAGAAATTACTTTTTTATGTTAAAAAAAATCTGAAGAATATATTTTAAAAATATATTTTAAAAAATATTTTTCATATATTTTGTAATATATTAAAAATGCATTTCAACATGCAATATATATATATATATATATATATATATATATTTATTTATTTAAATATATTGAATATGGCCAAAATTGTAGTATTTCAAAATTTCAAATATGTCAATATATTTGGGAAGAATATTTTTAAAATACATTTAAAATATATGTTTCTTCCATGTGGGGAATACCCCTCAGGCAGCAATCAACATCAAACCAGAACAGGTGCAGACCCTGGCTCGCCACCACGTAACATGCATCAGGAAGAAAGGTTGGCCGTAAAGCATAGAAATGATGAAATACGTGCATATCATTTATTAATCCATAGGACACCAAAAGCACCAGGACATGTACACGTGTACATGGATTTTAACGGTTTATGGTTTCACACGATCGCATGCTTAATCACAACAAAGAAAGAGTTGGAAATGCTGTCTTATGTCGGCATCAATCAATAAAGCACACCTGTCCTAATCAGCATTCTCGAATCTCCGAGAAACGCCTACGGGTACATAGATACATAGTTAGTCTGGCTGAAAAAAGACAAAAGTCCATCCAGTTCAACCATAGAAAAAAAAAGGTTATAATCCTACACCCGGGTGGCACAGTGGCTTAGTGGTTCGCACTTCTGCCTTGCAGTAATTGGGTCAAGGGTTCAATTTCCAACCATGGTGCCTCCTGCATGGAGGTTGCATGTTCGTGTGGGTTTCCTCCAGGTTCTCCGGTTTCCTCCCACACTCCAAAGACATGCTGGTAGGTTAATTGGCTCCTGTCTAAATTGTCCTAGTTTTATCCCTGGCTATGCGGGATCTCCTGCATGGTGGGGGTTGGGGAAAGACCTGGCAACCTACCCTGTAAAATAATTGCTAAGAGAATTCATGGAAGAAGTTGCTTGCGAGTGACGGTCCGTGCAATCGCCAAGGGTCGGGTATGTCTGGATAGATAGATAGATAGATAGATAGATAGATAGATAGATAGATAGATAGATAGATAGATAGATAGATAGATAGATAGATAGATATGAGAGAGAGAGAGAGAGAGATAGAGAGAGACATGAGATAGATAGATAGATAGATAGATAGATAGATAGATAGATAGATAGATAGATAGATAGATAGATAGATAGATAGATAGATAGATAGATAGATATGAGAGAGAGAGAGAGAGAGATAGAGAGAGACATGAGATAGATAGATAGATAGATAGATAGATAGATAGATAGATAGATAGATAGATAGATAGATAGATAGATAGATAATAGATAGATAGATAGATGATAGAGAGATAGATAGATAGATAGATAGATAGATAGATAGATAGATAGATAGATAATAGATAGATAGATAGATAGATAGATAGATAGATAGATAGATAGATAGATAGATGATAGAGAGATAGATAGATAGATAGATAGATAGATAGATAGATAGATAGATAGATAGATATGAGATAGAGAGAGAGAATGATAGAGAGAGACATGAGATAGATAGATAGATAGATAGATAGATAGATAGATAGATAGATAGATAGATAGATAGATAGATTAATTAATAGATAGATATGAGAGAGAGAGAAAATGATAGAGAGAGACATGAGATAGATAATAGATAGATAGATAGATAGATAGATAGATAGATAGATAGATAGATAATAGATAGATAGATAGATAGATAGATAATAGATAGATAGATAGATAGATAGATAGATAATAGATAGATATGAGAGAGAGAGAGAGAGAGAGAGAGAGAGAATGATAGAGAGAGACATGAGATAGATAATAGATAGATAGATAGATAGATAGATAGATAGATAGATAGATAGATAGATAGATAGATAGATTAATAGATAGATATGAGAGAGAGAGAGAATGATAGAGAGAGACATGAGATAGATAGATGATAGATAGATAGATAGATAGATAGATAGATAGATAGATAGATAGATAGATAGATAGATAGATTAATAGATAGATATGAGAGAGAGAGAGAATGATAGAGAGAGACATGAGATAGATAATAGATAGATAGATAGATAATAGATAGATAGATAGATAGATAGATAGATAGATAGATAGATAGATAATAGATAGATAGATAGATAGATAGATAGATAGATAATAGATAGATATGATAGAGAGAGACATGAGATAGATAATAGATAGATAGATAGATAGATAGATAGATAGATAGATAGATAGATGATAGATGATAGATAGATAGATAGATAGATAGATAGATAGATAGATAGATAGATAGATAGATAGATGATAGATAGATAGATAGATAGATAGATAGATAGATAGATAGATAGATAGAATCCTATACCCACAGTTGATGCAGAAGAAGGCAAAAAAAAAAGCCAGCATATAATGGTATAAAGTGTGTAGAACATGTATAAACATTGTGTTGAAAAGGGAAACAAAAAGAAAGCAAGTAAAACGTATAAATGAAAATAGGGATATACATCATAAACAAACAAATGACCCCAAAAGGTTACATAGATACAACAATGCCATAAACATCATGGATATACATATATACAAAAATGATACATCCATTCATAAAATCATATCATAGTCTGTAAAAGATCAAAGTCCGTACAAATTCAGACAGATATGTATCAAAAAAAGTTCTTCCAAAAAATAGAGCACCCAATACATAGGAAGGAAGCCTAAGGGAAAAGAAGAACATGATGTATAAAAAAAGAAAAAAGGACATACGTCAAAGAGAAATGCCCACTCCCACACTTGTCCATTCAGAAAAAAGGGGCGTCTGCAGGCTTTGGATAATTAAAATCGGTATGAAAGATCTTGAGGAAGAAATAAATGACCAAATCATTTGTCCTTTTTTTTTTTTTTTTTTTTGGCAGATGCTCCGAAAAATGTAACTCTGATAGTCAGCCCCGGAGATCACGTGACTGAACACACGGATGTGAAGATGATGTGCACCAGCAGGGGCAACCCACCTATAATTCATTACGCATTTTATATCGACAATATCCCTTTGAACAGCGGAAATAACTTTTTTGAGCTGAAAGGAGTGCAAATAAAAGACACCGGGGAGTATTCCTGCTCGGCACACAATTATGTTGGTAACCAGAAATCGAACGTAGTCTCTCTACGCGTCTCATGTAAGTGTCGGCTCTGTAGATTAGTTTGTCTCCATTTTATTTCTCCAGATCTAATTCTTGTGTGAGTGTGCCAGACGGGTGTTCACAAACTTTCACCCATATAGTGTGTAGCACTCCTCTAGATAGCCAGGAGGAGCTCTTTTTTTTTTTTTTTTTTTTTAGAAAGGCTGAGTAGCAGCCTGGGCATGAGACGGTGGGTCAAATTTAGGACAGGGCTGACTGCTCTGCAGGTCAGATCCTTGATACCTACCCCTGCTCAAGAAGCTTGAGAAGTTTTTAGAAGGCAGTGGATGAGGGTGAGGAGGGGGCCAGCTCTGCTCCCCCACTCAGTAGTAACCCCCAGCTCTACTGATCCCTCACTCAATTTTAACCTCCAGCTCTACTGATCCCCCACTCAGTAGTGCCTCCAGCTCTGCTCCCCCACTCAGTAGTACCCCCAACTCTACTGATCCCTCACTCGGTAGTACCCCCAGCTATACTGATCCCTCACTCAGTAGTACCCCCAGCTCTACTGATCCCTCACTCAGTAGTACCCCCAGCTCTACTGATCCCCCACTCAGTAGTACCCCCAGCTCTGCTCCCCCACTCAGCAGTACCCCCAGCTCTACTGATCCCTCACTCAGTAGTACCCCCAGCTCTGCTCCCCCATTCAGTAGTACCCCCAGCTCTACTGATCCCTCACTCGGTAGTACCCCCAGCTCTACTGATCCCCCACTCAGTAGTACCCCCAGCTCTACTGATCCCTCACTCAGTAGTACCCCCAGCTCTACTGATCCCCCACTCAGTAGTACCCCCAGCTCTACGGATCCCCCACTCAGTAGTACCCCCAGCTCTACTGATCCCCCACTCAGTAGTACCCCCAGCTCTACTGATCCCCCACTCAGTAGTACCCCCAGCTCTGCTCCCCCACTCAGCAGTACCCCCAGCTCTACTGATCCCTCACTCAGTAGTAACCCCCAGCTCTACTGATCCCCCACTCAGTATTTCATTTAGTGAGAGGGGATTTGATTGGCATTCAGAGCACTTAAAAAAGGGTCTTCAATGCCACATTTTGAAGCAAGGTGTGAACATGCTATTAAATTAGTTTTTTTTTTTTTCTAAAAGGATAGAAGCTACTGTAATAAGTGGATCTCACATGTCCATACACTTTCAGCTTTAGGTACCTCTGTTGTGCCATATGATGCTTCTCAGTATCGTGTCAAAGCTCTGTACTTCTGTTTTGCAGACGGCCTGGCTACTATAGGGAAGTTCGCATCCATCGCGGCCTTTTCCTTCATCGTCCTACTAATTCTTATTTTTCTGATTGTTCGATTCAGAGTAAGGTAAGCTGTTAGGGGAAACCCCAAAAAACATTCAGACCATCCAAGGTCAGCTGACCAAAATGACAACACGCCCGATCCACTGCCCCATTCATTTCAATGGGCTGCCCAACGTCACACTGAAGAAGTTCATGCACCTTTTTTTAAAAACCATTCTTGCCATACCAAGGTGTGTTGGGTACTGTTAAGAATGAATGGCAATGCAGCACGCTCGCAAAAAGGAACATGCACATAGAGAAGCACAGGGACCCAGTGATGATGTCACTGGGCCTAAAAAAAATGTGTGCAATGAGAATGGAAAGTTTATTTAAAAATGTTATTATCAAGTTGGTGAAGGATGGGGGGGAGGGCTACGAATAAAATGTAAATATTACATAAGCCCCGGTTCACATATATGCGGCCGTGATGGGCCGCATGTTGCGAGGGCACGAGAGCCCATTCATTTGAATGGACTCCCGTGCCCCGGGACACGCAGGGAAGAAGTCCCTACACTTCTTTGGGAAACGCAGCCCACGCGGGAACCTCGGTTCTGAGCAGGGGCAGACTGACCATTTTGGCAATCGGGCACTGCCCGAGGGCCTGGAGTCAGTAAGGGGCCCCATGAGATGCCCCTGGTACCTTTTGTAGGCTTTTATGTGTGTGGTTTGAGTGTGGGTGAGGACACAGGGGCCCCATGATCCCCTTTTGCCGGGGGGCCCCATGAGTTGTCAGTCCGCCCCTGGTTCTGAGTACGGTTGCATTTTCCAATGCGGGCAGCGTGCCCTTAGAACTAAAGGCACCCGCCCGCGGGTCCGCATTTCTCTGTGCGGGGGGTGTGGCTGCACGGACTTTCTTGTGGTTCCGCAGCGGCACCACCCACACAGATGTGAACCTCGCCTAACAGCACATTGATGATTTATTTAACCACCTCCCGTCCGGCTGTTGTATACAAACGGCCGGACGGTGGCACTGCAGGGGCGGGTGGCTGTTTATAAATGGCCTTTCCGCACCCTGCTTGTGCGCACTCCCTGGGAGTGCGCAGCACTGCGATCCGGTGCCCACTGTGTCCTCCGGACACAGTGGAACACCGATCGCCGTACGGGACCTCTGTGTGAGGTCCCGATCATGAGATCACTGATTAGTCCATCAGTGATCACATGCAGAGTAGTAAGCAAGATGTCACTTGTGACATCATTGCTTACTACGTGTGAAATCTGTGAATGATCACAGAGGTCACATGGTACAGGGCTATTCACAACAGCCTTGTACCATGTGACAAGCTGTGACCAATCACAGCTCACTCAGTAGTTCTCAATGGCTGCAAGAATGCAGACAGAGAGAAAGAGAAATGATTGCTTTTACAGCCTTTATGGGTGGAAGAGCAATCAGTGTAAAAAAAAAAAAATCTTCATCACCCCCCACAAGTAGTACAGTGTCACCATGGTGACACTGTACTGCTAGGGTGACAGTATGTAAAAAAAATAAATAATAATAATATGAAAAAAAAATTTTAAAAAAAGTTTAAAAATTATAATTTTTGGTTATAAACTAATTTGGGTTTTTTTTTTTTTACTAAAAATATAACGGAATACATTTTGGCCAAGATTTATGATAAAATACTATTTATTCGCAAAATTTATAAGAAAACACTTTTTTTTCCAAAATTTTTAGACATTTTAATTTACATAGCAAAAAAAATAAAAATCCCAGTGGTGAATAAATACCACCAACTGGAAGTGGTTAATGACATTTTATAATAATTTTTTTTTTTTTAAACCCAGCATCAGCAATGCATTTTGTAGAAGATCACTTGATGACAAAAGCGAGTCTTCATTTTTCGTTATGAAGAAGGTAACAAAAACTGTTCTGTATATCATCATTACATAGTTAGTCTGGCTGAAAAAAAGACAAAAGTCCATCCAGTTCAACCATTAAAAAAAAAATAAAAAGTTATAATCCTGCACCCACAGTTGATCCAGAGGAAGGCAAAAAAAACAACAAAGCACGATCCAATTTGCTCCTGCTGGGAAAAAAATTCTTACTGATCCCCTGAGAGGCAATCGGATATTCCCTGGATCAACTTTACCTATAAATCATTGTGTTGAGTAGGGAGCCATCTATTGGGCGTTCACTGCAATTGCACCCTTATCAATGAAGAACAAGGAAGCGTCTCATGTTTGCTAAGAATAAAGGTTTCCCATAAACCACTGCAGCCTTATTATTTTAGTGAATATAAACTGCTAAATTCTTTTTATCATCAGCAGTATGTAGCAGTCTAGTGATTTCTATTAGTGTCCAGGAGAGGACTGGTTAAAGCTTGTAGGAGGAGTTTTTATTCTCCCCTGATTGTCCTATGAGGCTGCATAACCCCTGGCCTTCTGTATGGACAGTGCTGATCACATGCACCCTCCCAAAGAAAATAAAACTCTATAGCAACACACACCAAATTGAGCATGTGCAGATTTGCCCTCAAGGCTCTGTGCTATCAGGAGATGGATTGGGTCAGTAAAAGAAGGGGAGGATCAGAGAAGATAGGATCAAACAGCCTGTGGAGGATTAACCCCTTAGGTTCCACAGTGAGTATAACAAGCATGCTTTACTGCATCTACAGACTGATTGTACTGTTGTGGGTTTAGTAATACTGTAAGTCGGGTGCAGGTGTCAAACTGAGGATCGGGGAGCTCCTCACTATCTATTTAAATTGATGGTGGAGGTGAAATTTGGTGGTATTTATAGCGGACCTATCATCAGATACATATTTCACGTCATCGGCGGCATGTTTAATAAATGTAAACACTTCCATGTATGTGTTACCTGAAATCACAGTATTCCCCCTCACAATGCCTTCATCTGCTTTTCTCTCCAGAAGGACGAAGCCATCATTGTTCAGCCATCATCCAGAGTAAGTATCCACTTCCTGGGCAGAGATGCCGGCTCAGAGATGACGCACATATGTAAATCCTGGTGTCTACACAGTTCTTGGCTGTGTTCACAAATGTTTGACACAGATCAGCCCCTGCTGCAGCCTCTCGCCTTGTATCTTGCTACAAAGTTACAATGTACAGCCCGAGCGATCGCTTGGCGAATGAGAAAATGCCTCCTCCTGCCAGGTGACATCAGAATACTGTAACAATCTGTATGTACAAGGGCGGACTGACAACTCATGGGGCCCCCGGGCAATAGGGGATCATGGGGCCCCTGTGTCCTTGCCCAAACTCAAAAAAGCCTATGAAAAAAGTACCAGGGGCATCTCACGGGGCCCCCCACTGACCCCGGGCCCTCGGGCAGCGCTCGAGTTTCCAAATGGTCAGTCCGCCCTTGTGTATGTAATATGTGTATCTTAGCGGTTACAAATGTATCTGGGGAAAAAATACAAACTATAGGAGAACTAATGCAGGCCACGGGTCGAATTCCGAACAAATTTTCTTTCGAAAATCTGAAATTTCGTGTGTTTTGTAATCCAAAGGTGCCCCCATTGATGTCAAAATTCGAACAACCAAGCCTTTAATTTCATATCTTGCTACAGAAAAGAATTTTTATGGCCAAGAATTTTCTTTTCTTCCCAATTCGCAGCTCATGCTTGTTGTTCCATTATATTTTTCACGCGATTTTTCCATCAATGATTCAAAATTCGTTCGTTTTTCAAAAAATTTTCAACATGCTCGATCACTCAAATTCGATGGCCACCTGAAAATCGTCCGTTTCTATGACCCACTAATGGTGTGAAATTCGAATGAAAATTCTTAGAAAACATTTGCGAGAGGAAATTCTTTTGGAATTCGACCCACATATGGCTGATTTAGGCAGGTCATACACGGGTCGAATTCCTAACAAATTTTCTTTATAAAATCAGAATTTTCGTGCGTTTTGTAATCCGATGGTGCCACCATTGATTTCGAAGTTCAACCAACCAAGCCTTTGCTACGGAAAAGAATTTTCATGGCCAAGAATTTTCTTTTCTTCCCAAATCACAGCTCATGCTCGATTATATTTCTCGCACAATTCTTCCATCAATGATTCGAAATTCGTTCATTTTGACCCACTAATGGTGCGAAATTTGAACAAAAATTCTTAGAAAAGATTTGCACTCACAGTGAAGGCGCACAATTTCAAAGTCAGAATCAATGTGACCGGGTGTAACAAACATTGATCTAGGTATGGTTTCTTTGTTTTTTCTTTTTTCTTTATCATCTTTTTTCTTTCTTTGTTTTTTATTTTATTTTTAATATTTATTTATTTATTTATTTTACAAACTTTTTTTTTTTCTTTCTTTGAAAGGACAGAGAAAGATACAATGTATAATATAATGTATACAATGATGTATACAATGTATCTCTCTCCTCCAGAGAGAGAAAACATGGGAGGGCGGGCTTTACAATGACTGATCACTGTGATAGCCAATTAAAGGCTATCACAGCGATCGAGTGACAAGAAATCATACTAGCGATCGGGTGACAAGAAATCGCACTAGCGATCGGGTGACAAGAAATCGCACTAGCGATCGGGTGACAAGAAATCGCACTAGCGATCGGGTGACAAGAAATCGCACTAGCGATCGGGTGACAAGTAATCGCACTAGCGATCGGGTGACAAGTAATCGCACTAGCGATTGGTTGACAAGAAATCATACTAGCGATCGGGTGACAAGAAATCATACTAGCGATCGGGTGACAAGAAATTGTACTAGCGATCGGGACCCGGCACTCATGATGAGACCCCGGTCTCTGTGCTTGGAGCACAAAGGGAAATACACAAATATGCGGCCCCATGGCATAAAGCCTGTGCAGAGACACCGCATATTTGCGTTAGGTCAGCATCATGAGGGTTAAGGTGAAGAAAAGAAAACGGGGGAAAACATGCACTGGAACGCTTTAAAAGCAAATAAAAAATGCACCGTATCAAAAGAGAATAAAAAATACACCGGAACGCATCAAAAGCAAATCAAAAATGCATCGAAACGTATCAAAAGGGAATAAAAAGTGCAGCAGAACGTATAAAAAGAGAATGAAAAATGCACCGTAATGTCTCAAAAAAGAATAAAAAATGCACCGGAACACATCAAAAGCGAATCAAAAATGCATCGAAACATATCAAAAGGGAATAAAAAGTGCAGCAGAACGTATCAAAAGAGAATAAAAAATGCACCGGAACACATCAAAAGCGAATAAAAAATGCAACGAAATGTATCAAAAGGGAATAAAAAGTGCAGCAGAACGTATAAAAAGAGAATGAAAAATGCACCGTAATGTCTCAAAAGAGAATAAAAAATGCACCAGAAAGTATCAAAAGAGAACAAAAAATGCACCAGAACGTATCAAAAGAGAATAAAAAATGCACCAGAAAGTATCAAGAGAACAAAAAATGCACCGGAACGTATCAAAAGAGAATAACAAATGCACCAGAACGTTTCAAAAGACAATAAAAAATGCACCGATACGCAACAAAAACGTGCCAAAACACACATGCAGAAATGCATCCGGAACGCATCCAAAGCAAATCATCATAAATGTGCATGCAGAAATGCATCCAGAACGCATCCGGACTGCATAAAGCCTGTGCAGAGAGGCCACATATTTGTGTTAGGTCAGCATCATGGGGGTTAAGGTGAAGAAAAAAAAAACGGGGGAAAAAATGCACTGGAACACTTTAAAAATGAATCAGAAATGCACCGAAAAGTATCAAAAGAGAATAAAAAATGCACCGGAAAGTATCAAAAGAGAATAAAAATTGCACTGGAACGTATCAAAAGAGAATAAAAAATGCACCAGAAAGTATCAAAAGTGAATAAAAAATGCACCGAAACATTTCAAAAGAGAATCAAAAATGCACCTGCACACAACAAAAACGTGCCAAAACACGCATGCAGAAATGCATCCGGAACGCATCAAAAACAAATAAAAACACTGGAATACGTCAGAAATGTGCATGCAGAAATGCATCCAGAACTCATCTGGACTGCATAAACCCTGCGCAGTGAGGCCACATATTTGTATTAGGTTGGCGTCAAAGGGTTATGATTAAAAAAAAACGGGGGGAAAATGCACTGGAATGCATTAGAAACGTGCATGCAGAAATGCATTCAGAACGCATCTGGACTACATTTTTATGGTGTAAACCGGTCCTAAAAGATCCTCAAAATAAAGTTAGTTATTTCATATCAAACATTTTAAAAAGTCTAAACTTTAAACCCCACCCCTTCACCACCAAACCACACACCAATTCATCAAGCCACTCCCATTGATGGGAAAGACCACACCCATTCCCAAAGTACCACCCTCTTAAAGGGTTAGTTCACCTTTACCAACAAAAAAAACCTGCCAGTGTAGATAAGGGGCATCTGTAGGTAAAAGTAAACTGTGCAGCTCTGACTAAAGTTGAAAAATGCCATTGCAATACATGTAGGTGATTTATGTGCCTCCTGAAGCCTGACTGGAATACTCCCAAACCGTTGCTAGGACGTTGCTATGAGAAGCCTAGTCGTTACTGCCCACCTCCACCATCACAGGAGTGAGCTCTCCGACTCTGAGCTCAGAGCTACCACATCAGGAGAGTGAAAGCACATGTGAGGGGCTTTGAATCAGAGGAAGAGCTTACTCCTGTGATGGTGGAGGTGAGCAGTAACGGCAAGGTCTCACTTAGCAACGTCCTTAGCAACGTATTCACAAATGGCCTACACTTGTAGCAAGGGCACTATTCAACTTCAACTTCAACCATTAGTTTTTATGTCCAAACACCCCTTACCTGTATAATTGTCTCCGATTTAGAACTGCCAAGATGAAGGGTCCAGGGTCATACCACCATTGGACCAACGATGATGACCTGACCTTCATTGTATTTTACAGTCACTCAATGAGCCTCCTGAGAATGCAGGACATCCGAATCCATCCATCTACAGCTCCACCGATCAGCTGAATTACTCCAGGGTGAATTTCTCAGCTCCCTCCAGGAGATGGATCAACCAATCCAGGTCAGCCGCATACGTAATGACAACAAATCTATAGATTCCAAACATACATTCATTTCATTAATCCCTTCATGATGGAGGTAAAACAAATCTTAGTGTCACTGAACCCACAACAGCATGCAGGTTATACGCACTGCGGAACCCAAGAGGTTAATCCCCCTCAGGGCGGGGACAAGGGGTGGGCAGGAGGGGCGGCTGCCCTGGGCGCAGTGTGAGCTAGGGGGCGCTGCATGGAGAGCTTCTACCTACAAGCTGGCAGGACTAGTGACAGCGGCTTCAGAGTAACAAACATTTGTTGTGCGGAGGATGAGAGTATTACTGCTAGGAGGGGGAGGGAGGAGAGTATTACTGCAAGGAGGGGGAGGAAGGAGAGTATTACTGATAGGAGGGGGAGGGAGGAGAGTATTACTGCTAGGAGGGGGAGGGAGGAGAGTATTACTGATAGGAGGGGGGAGGGAGGAGAGTATTACTGATAGGAGGGGGGAGGGAGGAGAGTATTAATAATAGGAGGGGGAGGGAGGAGAGTATTAATGATAGGAGGGGGAGGGAGGAGAGTATTAATAATAGGAGGGGGGAGGGAGGAGAGTATTAATAATAGGAGGGGGAGGGGGGAGAGTATTAATAATAGGAGGGGGAGGGGGGAGAGTATTAATGATAGGAGGGGGAGGGAGGAGAGTATTAATGATAGGAGGGGGAGGGAGAAGAGGATTAGTGCTAGGAGGGGGAGGGGGGAGAGGATTAATGATAGGAGGGGGAGGGAGGAGAGGATTAGTGCTAGGAGGGGGAGGGAGGAAAGGATTACTGCTAGGGGGGGAGGGAGGGGATTAGTGCTAGGAGGGGGAGGGGGGAGAGGATTAATGATAGGAGGGGGAGGGAGGAGAGTATTAATGATAGGAGGGGGAGGGAGGAGAGTATTAATGATAGGAGGGGGAGGGAGAAGAGGATTAGTGCTAGGAGGGGGAGAGGATTAATGATAGGAAGGGGAGGGAGGAGAGGATCAATGCAGAGAGAGGGAGGGAGAAGAGGGTTAATGTTGGGGGGGGGGAGGGAGAAGAGGATTATTGCTAGGAAGGGGAGGGAGAAGAGGATTAATGTTGGGGGGGAAGAGGATTACTGCTAGGAGGGGGAATGGAGGGGGATTGGGGGGAGAGGATTTGTATTGGGAAGAGGAAATTCAGGGTGGCAGTAGTGTATGATTTATTTTAGTGGGTAAAATTTGGGGGAGGGGTATTTGTGGTAGTTGTAATAATTGGGGGGATTTGTGCTGGGGGGAGATATATAATAATATAAGTAATACAATGATATAATACATACTCAGTGTCTGACGTTCTTCCCGTGTTATCTCTTTTAGTGCCGCGGCAGATGATGACATCACCACAGTTTACAGTGTTGTCAGAAAAGTGCCCAATGCAGCCGAGGTGAGTGTACACACGGGATTATCTGCACCATATCCATGGGACATCTGGACATTCCTTATTGGTCCTGAAGAATGATTCTAGAGCCTGTATAGACTGTCTGTATTCTGTACACAATTACAATGAAAATAATTAAACTGCCCCCCTAACGTAGACCTCCAGGATAACTGCTAAACACACAGATAAAACAAGAGAACAGTTTGAATGGTAATGGGTTTGTATTTGTGTCTATCCAGGCCTGAGATTTTCACGGCTCTGCCACACAGCACAGTTCTTACTAGTAGGACAGGAGCCCTGATTTTTTTTTCCTCTGCAATAAAAACCTATGATCTAAAAAAATCCAGCATGCCAAATGATCAATCAATGTTTGCTCATGAGTGCCGCCTATCAGTGCCCATCAGCGCCACCTATCAGCACCACCTACCAGTGTCCATCAGTGTTGCTTATCAATGCCCATCAGTGCCACCTATCAGCCCCACCTATCAGTTCCCAGCAGTGCTGCCTATCAGTGCCCTTCAATGTCACCCATCAGTGCCCATCAGTGCCACCTATCAGCCCCACCTATCAGTTCCCAGCAGTGCTGCCTATCAGTGCCCTTCAATGTCACCCATCAGTGCCCATCAGTGCCACCTATCAGCCCCACCTATCAGTGCCCTTCAATGCCACCCATCAGTGCCCATCAGTGCAGCCTCATCAGCACACATCAGTGAAGGAGAAAATCACTTATTTACAAAACTTTATAACACTTTTGGTGTTTTTTTGTTTGTCTAGCAAAAAAAAACACACCCAATGATGATTAAATATCACCAAAAGAAAGCTCTTTTTGTCTCAAAAAACTGATAATAATTTAGTTGGGTACAGTGTTGCATGACCGTACAATTGTCATTTAAAGTGCAACAGTGCTGAAAGCTGAAAACTGGCCTGTGCAGGAAGGGGGGGAGGAATGCTCAGCAGGCAGGTGGTTAAGTGAATGGCATTGATATGTATTCCCCACTTCTTGTTCTAGTATGAGAACATTGACTCGTCAAGCAGAGCCTGTGAAGACTCCCAGGATGAAATCCATTACTCCGTCATTGCCAATCTAAATAAAAAGGCCAAGGAACAGGAGCGGGACCCCAAAGTGGAATATGCCAAGCTGAGACATTCATGAAGTGTGTTGTGGATTGCTTTCAGAATATTGTGTCAATGGGTCAGTTCACCCACGAGGGTGGACCCAAGTGGCTGGATCATCCAAGGAGCTCCTGGCTCCTTGGATGATCCAGTGGTGAGATCTCCCTGACTATTCTTAAATTGATCCCCTGGGAGTTTTGGTTTTTCCCATCTGTCCTTGTGTGTTCCAGCCCCTCCTGTTACTTTTTCTATATTATAAAATAAATAAATCCAGCAGGGATGATGGGAGCCCCTCATAATGGGTGCAGCAGATGTGCATACCCAGGAACTCAGTACATGGATGGTGGGAATCCTTCATAGTGGGTACAGCTAGGGTCCGGACAAGGGGTGGACAGAAGGAAAAGGTGACCTGGGTGAAGTGGCGCTATCTGGAGAGGGGGCTCTGACAGCCGATGCATGGTATCTGAATGACAGGAGTGATGCTGACATCACTCCTGTCATTCAGAACAGAGCACAGTGTAGGACTGTGATAGCTGCTGGAGGGAGAATACAGGACAGTGCTGTGTTGAGAACACAAGACACCTCTTTCTCAGCACAGATGCCTCCAGAGAGTGGGCAGGCTGCCTTTCTTGCCAGGGGTGTAGATGCACTACTGGTGCACAGGGGCAGCCCCGGGGGGGGGGTGCATAAGTATGCTATGGCACCCTGATAGCACCTCCATCTCACAGTGATTTGTTTTTCTTTTTTTTAATGGGCAGCGCTGCGGTACCACCTCCCATCAGCCGCAGTCATAGTAGTTGGTTGCTAGGACTGTCTAGTGACCTATAAACCAAACAAGTGCTTGCTCCGCCTCCAGTCATTAGCACCACCCCAGAGGAGGAGGAAGGAACTTCTTTCTCCGGACCTGCTGCCAGTGCCCTGCTTCCCAGCTTTACCAGTAGAACATAAGGGAGTGGACTGCTATGCAAGAGGGGCAAGAGACCTCTAAAGACCCTGATTTAATCTTGGGTGGTGGCTCTAGGGACCCTGATGTAAGCAGGGGGAATCTGAGGATCCTAATGTAAGGGGGGAGGGGGCTGTGGACCCTGTTGTTAGGGGAAGGTCTCTGGGGACCCTGATGAAAGGGGGGAAAGAGGACTGTGGGTACACTGATTTTAGGAGGCGACTCTGGGGATTCTGGGGACTGTGATGTAAGGGTGGCGGAGGGATTTTGGGTACCTTGACGTAAGGGGGGGGGGACTCTGGGGACCCTGACTTAAGGGGAAGGATCCTGATTTGGAAGTGGGACTCTGGGGACCTGATAAAAGGGGGGAATGGGGACCCTGATAAAAGGAGGGTGACTCTGGAAACCCTGATGTGGGGGGAGGGGGGATTCTGGGGACCCTGACTTAAGGGGGAGGACCCTGATTTGGAAGTGGGACTCTGGCAACCAGATGAAAGGGAGAAGTGGGGATTATGGGGACCCTGATGAAAGGGGGGGAATCTGGGGACCCTGATGTTGGGAAGAATTCCGGGGACACTGATGTTAAGGGGGGTTCTGGGGACCCTGACGTAAGGGGAGGGGGCAATTTGACACCTTTGTCCTGGGCACTGCGTCAATGCGGTGCAGTTCCCGTGCGAATCACATGCGATAAACCGCTCCGCATATATGTGAACCCGGGCTAAACTACAATATGAAGAAGATCCTATGTATGCCCATTGCACTCATAGAGTTAGACTGAGGCCCATCCTATAATGAATGTATTTATGAGCATATCCTCCATATTTGCTTAAAGTATATACAGTATGTATGGCCCAAACATTTTTAGTTTTGGATAGGGAAGGGTTAATTTTTTTTTTTTCGCTGCTGCTGTCCCACAATGGAGATTTACCTTCACTTCCTGTCCAAGAGACACAATAGGAAGTGCAAGGAAATGTCTATTAAGTTGGGGAGTTCCCCATTTGTCACTAGAACAGGTGATCCAATTGGAAGAATTACGGTTTCTCTATGCTCTGATGACAACTTGATTATTTTAGATTTCCCGGCATTTTCTGTCTGGGTGAAAATGGCCAATGGGCCAAAGGAAGGGGGCGGACCTACCCAGCAAAGATATCTATCTATCTATCTATCTATCTATCTATCTATCTATCTATCTATCCCATATCTATCTATCTATCTATCTATTATCTATCTATCTATCTATCTATCTATCTATCTATCTATCTATCTATCATCTATCTATTATCTATCTATCTATCTATCTATCTATCTATCTATCTATCTATCTATCTATCCCATATCTATCTATCTATCTATCTATTATCTATCTATCTATTTATCTATCTATCTATCTATCTATCTATCTATCTATCTATCTATCTATCTATTATCTATCATCTATCTATCTATCTATCTATCTATCTATCTAACATCTATCTATCTATCTATCTATCTATCTATCTATCTATCTATCTATCTATTATCTATCTATCTATCTATCTATCTATCTATCTATCTATTATCTATCTATCTATCTATCTATCTATCTATCTATCTCATATCTATCTATCTATCTATTATCTATCTATCTATCTATCTATCTATCTATCTATTATCCATCTATCTATCTATCTCATATCTACAGTTGCAAGAAAAAGTATGTGAACCCCTTGGGATTACGTGGAGTTTTGCATGAATTGGGCATAAAATGTGCTCTGAACGTCATCTAAGTCACAACAATAGAAGAACACAGTTTGCTGAACATAATACTACACAAACATTAGATGTTGCCATGGTTTAATTGCACATAACATGTAAACATTCACAGTGCAGGGAGGAAAAAGTATGTGAGGCCCTAGCTTAATGACTTCTCCCAGAGCTGATTGGAGCCAGGAGTAAGCCAACCTTGACTCCAATCAGTGTGATGATATTGGATGTGTTGCTGACAGCTGTCCTGCTCTTAAAAAACACACACCTGTTTTGGGTTTACTGGTTTCAAGAAGCACTGTCTGATGTGAACCATGCATCGCAAAAAAGAGCTCTCAGAAGACCTACGATCAAGAATTGTTGACTTGCATGAAGCTGGAAAGGGTTACAAAAGTATCTCCAAAAGCCTTGATGTTCATGTGTCCACGGTAAGACAGACTGTCTACAAATGGAGAAAGTCTAGCACTGTTGCTACTCTCCCTAGGCGTGGTCGTCCTGTAAAAATGACTGCAAGAGCACAGCGAAGAATGCTGCATGAGGTAAAGAAGAATCCCAGAGTGTCAGCTAAAGACCTACAGAAATCTCTGGCACATGCTAACATTTTTGTTGACACATCTACAATAAGGAAAACATTAAACAAGAATGGAGTACATGGGAGGACACCACGGAGGAAGCCATTGCTGTCCAAAAAGAAGATTGCAGCACGTTTGAAGTTTGCAAAAGAGCACCTGGATGTTCCACAGCACTACTGGCAAAATATACTGTGGACAGATGAAACCAAGATTGAGTTGTTTGGGAAGAACACACAACACTATGTGTGGAGAAAAAAAGGCACAGCACACCAACATCAAAACCTCATCCCCACTGTGAAACATGGCGGAGGGAGCATCATGGTTTGGGGCTGCTTTGCTGCCTCAGGGCCGGGACGGATTGTTGTCATTGATGGGAAAATGAATTCCAGAGTTTATCAAGACATTTTGCAGGAAAATGTACGACCATCTGTCTGCCAACTGAAGCTCCGCAGAGGATGGGTGATGCAACAGGACAATGACCCAAAGCATACAAGTAATTCAACAAAACAATGGCTGCAACAGCACAGAATATACCTTCTGGAGAGTCCTGACCTCAACCCGATTGAAATGCTGTGGCATGACCTTAAGAGAGCGATTCACACCAGACATCCCAAGAATATTGCTACATTGAAACAGTTTTGTGAAGAGGAGTGGTCCAAAATGACTCCAGATCGTTGTGCAGGTCTGATCTGCAACTACAGGAAACGTTTGGTTGAGGTTATTGCTGCCAAAGGAGGGTCAACCAGTTATTAAGTCCAAAGGTTCACATACTTTTTCCTCCCTGCACTGTGAATGTTTACATGTTATGTGCAATTAAACCATGGCAACATCTAATGTTTGTGTAGTATTATGTTCAGCAGACTGTGTTCTTCTATTGTTGTGACTTAGATGACGTTCAGAGCACATTTTATGCCCAATTCATGCAAAACTCCACGTAATCCCAAGGGGTTCACATACTTTTTCTTGCAACTGTATCTATCTATCTATCTATCTATCTATCTATCTATTTATTATCTATCTATCTATCTATCTATCTATCTATCTATTATCTATCTATCTATCTATCTATCTATCTATCTATCTATCCATCCATTCAGTTGTGTCTGACCCGTGGCGATTGCATGGACCGTCACTGGTAAGTGACTTTTTCCATGAATTCTCTTAGCAATTATTTTTCAGGATAGGTTGCCAGGTCTTTCCCCAACCCCCACCATGCAGGAGATCCCGCATAGCCAGGGATAAAACTAGGACAATTTAGACAGGAGCCAATTAACCTACCAGCATGTCTTTGAAGGGTAGGAGGAAACCCACGCGACCACAGGGAGAACATGCAAATTCCATGCAGGAGGTGCCATGGTTGGGAATCAAACCAGCAGAGATATGGACAGCTATAAAAAAAATGACAGGGGCTCCAACCCTTCCCTACTCTGTCCAAAATGTAAAAGTTTGGGCTATCCATTTACTCTGCCATTTCAGTGAGCTGACCCTGAGTATTTCCGTTGTCCTGATTACTTGAAAAGCAATATCAGCTTGTGCAAAAATGACCTATATCAGAAGAAAGTACGAGTGCCTTGTGTATTTTTTACTGTTATATTTATGTATATATTGGTGTGAGCATATAAGTGTGTGATGATTTTTTTGTATCAATTTTATATTTGGAAAATGTTACATTTTTGTCTTCATCTAAACATAATAAAACATATTATCTTTTGTGTTCCGTGTCATTAGGTTGACTTTTTTATTTATTTATTTATTTTTTTTTATTGATTATTGCGGGATAGCTCAGGACTGACAACTCATGGGGCCCCCGGGCAATAGGGGATCATGGGGCCCCTATGTCCTTGCCCAAACTCAAAAAAGCCTATGAAAAAGGTACCGGAGCATCTCATGGGGCCCCCTACTGACCCCGGGCCCTCAGGCAGTGTCCGAGTTTCCAAATGGGCAGTCCGCCCCTGAGTGGACTGACGCAAGATTCTCTGCAATTCATTCCATTCGTATCTAATGACACCTTCCCATATCCATTGTGCGTCCTTATTATTCAAAAACGTCACTTGTGAAGCCCGTCTGTTATTACTTTATGATTTGTTATCTGCCGTATCTGTGACTAATTGTAAGTGATAGTAGCCTGGAAGGCGCCAAGCCTATGAGTGACAGTCATAGCGAACCCACTTAGCGTGTTTTCGTCTGCTCGCCGCTCGCTGTTTCTTTGCTTATCTGATCTGATAAGATGCATTACTATGTACTATCTCCTGACCAATCATTTTGGCAAAAATCGTCCGGTAAAATTACATGCACATTTAACCACTTCAAGTCCGGACACTTTCCCACCTTCCAGTCCGGACACTTTCCCCCCCCCTTCCAGTCCGGACACTTTCCCACCTTCCAGTCCGGACACTTTCACCCCCTTCCAGTCCGGACACTTTCCCCCCCTTCCAGTCCGGACACTTTCCCCCCCTTCCAGTCCGGACACTTTCCCCCCCTTCCAGTCCGGACACTTTTCCCCCCTTCCAGTCAGGACACTTTCACTCCCTTCCAGTCCGGACACTTTCACCCCCTTCCAGTCCGGACACTTCCCCCCCTTCCATTCCGGACACTTTCCCCCCTTCCAGTCCGGACACTTTCACCCCCTTCCAGTCCGGACACTTTCCCCCCCTTCCAGTCCGGACACTTTTCCCCCCTTCCAGTCAGGACACTTTCACCCCCTTCCAGTCCGGACACTTTCACCCCCTTCCAGTCCGGACACTTCCCCCCCTTCCATTCCGGACACTTTCCCCCCTTCCAGTCCGGACACTTTCACCCCCTTCCTGTCCAGGCCAATTTTCACCTTTCAGCGCCGTCACACTTTGAAATACAATTGCGCGGTCATGCAACACTGTACCCATGTGAATTTTTTAGCATTTTTTTGAGACAGATAAAACTTTATTTTGGTGGTATTTATTCACCGCTGGGATTGTTATTTTTTTTTTGCTATATAAATGAAAAAAGTCCAAAACTTTTGAAAAAAGGTGTTTTTCTTATGAAATTTAGCAAATAAATAATCTTTCTTCATAAATCTTGGGCAAAATTTATTCAGCTATCTTTTTAGTAAAAAAAATAACCCAAATTAGTTTATAACCCAAAATTATAATTGTTCTAAATTTTATTTTACATTTTTATTTTATTTTTTTATATTATTATTTATGTTTTTTTTAACATACTGTCACCCTAGCAGTACAGTGTCACCATAGTGACACTGTACTGCTTGTGGGGGGTGATGAAGATTTTTTTTTTTTTGTACACTGATTGCTTTTACATCCATATAGGATGTAAAAGCAATCATTTCTCCTTCTCTCTGGCTGCATTCTTGGAGCCATTGAGAAATACTGTGTGAGCTGTGATTGGTCACAGCTTGTCACATGGTACAAGGCTGTTGTGAATAGCCCTGTACCATGTGACCTCTGTGATCATTCACAGATTTCACATGTAGTAAGCAATGATGTCAGAGGTGACATCTTTCTTACTACTCTGCAAGTGATCACTGATTGGCCAATCAGTGATCACATGATCGGGACCTCACACAGAGGTCCCGTACAGCGATCGGTGTCCTCCGGACACAGTGGGCACCAGATCGCGGTAGTGCGCTCCGAGGGAGCTCACACAATCCAAAACGGTGGGCGTCGTTTGTGAACGGCAACCCACCCCTGCACTGCCACCGTCCGGATGTTTATATACATGGGCCAGACGACAAGTGGTTAAAATGATACTAAAACCCTTTTTTTCTTATTATCTTGGAATAGGAGGTCCACACATACCTATTGTGTGTAGTCCTCTTCTTCTTAGATGTCCCTTTCCTCCTGTTCCTAGGTGTCCCAAGGCCGCTGTCCCCATCTCCCAATTTGTGTGTGAGCAGGTGTAGTTTGACCTCCTTGCACAGGTGGCGCTGCCTAGAACCACCATGCAGAGAGAGTGGGGGAAACTCAAGTTCCTCTTAGGCCCTGGGAGCTTTCTGATTGGAAGCTGCTGCCCCAGATGACCTCCATGGTCACATTTTGTGAGGGCAATGCTTATAAAAAGCACTGGCTTTTTGTAGTTGGCTCGCATTTTACGCGTGGTTAGGTCAGGCACGGGAACCCTCTGGATAAGGAGAGTGTGCCTAGTGTAGGGTGAGGTTCCAGAGGAGGAGGGATTGGATGCCAATTCTTCAGTGTGGAGCCCAGGGGCGGACTGACAACTCATTGAGCCCCCGGGTAATAGGGGATCATGGGGCCCCTGTGTCCTTGCCTAAACTCAAAAAAGCCTATGAAAAAGGTACCAGGGGCATTTCATGGGGGCCCCTACTGACCCCGGCCCTTGGGCAGTTTCCAAATGGTCAGTCTGCACCTGGTGGAGCCTTTCCGCTACTAGTGTCTTGTTGCTTCACCGACTGCTAGCGGCCTCCTGTACCAGATGCTGTCAGTATCCAAGCATCGCTGTCCGCAAGTGCTGCATACTTCTCTATGAGTGTTTCTGCCAGTCCGGTACTGCCGCATAGACTATGTTACGGTGTTGTTGGAACGTTCGTCTTAATAAACATCCTTGCAATCTTGGATCTCCATGTGTCTTTACTACCCCTTGGGTATAGGGTTGCCACCTCATCCCTATATAAACTGAACACATATTAATTACTTAGTTTCGGTGGCTGATTAAGGTGGTAATTAAATGTCTTACCTGCATTAAATTAGCCTCAGAACCTGTAATTAATATGTGTTCGGTTTTAAAAGGATGAGGTGGCAACCCTACTTGGGTACCCACTACTCAGCCTCATTCCTGCTACATTCAGGTGTCTCCCTACCTGTGCCTGTTCTGCAGCTTCCAGTGTCTCTCACCTGGCTACAGCTTGGATCCAATTTCAAACCACAAGCTCTTGCCACTCTATGCCCTCACACTCTATATCACCAGCTTCAGGAGTGTTGGGCAGGAGGTGCAAGAGAAGCCTTTTCAGCTACTCAGTCTCCACTAAGTATGTGGTAAAAGGTCTTTCTTGTGTAGACATTCAAAAGCCCTGAGACTGCTGCTGGGTGGTGCCATCTTGGATGATCTCTATGGACCTTCATTTACAGTGCTGGAGGAAGTATCAATGGACTACAAGTGTGGTGATGTCATTCAATGATGTCAATGCTCCATTGAGAATTACCACGGTGGCAGATGGGACTTGTAGTTTCTTTATTCATAGATCTTAGTATAAAGGCTAGTTGGGGGAACGAGGAGTGATACAGGAAGCCAAATAAATAGGGTTGCCCAGGGGCCTTGCTATGGCCCTAAAAGACCCCTGATACCTTTGGGCACCCCAAATAGTGTCAATTTAAGGAAGCAAATGAAAAATCATTATAGCCTAATATCTCCCCCCAACCCCTGAGGCATATAAGGGACTTCTAGTGGCAGGGAGGACAAGCATTTTCCCCAAGGCTATGTCCTTGGTTAGTAGTGAAGAATGTAAAACAAATGGTGTCAGTCACTCTTATGATGATTAAAGACTTTATTTTACCATAAAAAATATATAAAGAGAGAGGGGCAAGGCGGGGCAAGGCAAGGCAAGGTACAGAATAAGGGACTTCAAGCCCTAACAGGCATTCTATAGTTTTCAGTACCTTAAGCAAGGATTGGATGGCTCCATTCTTCCTCTGAGATGAGTTACTAGTCTTTCTGTGAGGTTCCAGCCACACACAGCTTTTCAGGACACCTGCAACAGCAGAGATCCTCCTGTGGCATGCCATTTTAGGACCCGCTTCCATCCATACCAGTAAGACCAGCTTCAGGCATGAAATCCAGGTCCATCCTTTACTTCACAAGTAAGCTCTCCATAGACAGCAGGCCTAGGAGGACAGCAGAATTGATGTACTCCTTCCCCCAGGTTTTTAACCCTGGGGGGTGACACCTTCACAAGGTCAGGCCAAACATTTATATCCTTCCCTAGCATGCACCACTGGCAATATTCTTCTAGTGGTTGACTAGGGTAGGACATAAAGATTAATAAACCCCTATTGCCCCTTTCCTCCTTATTGCTAAGGACAATCCCAGCAACAGCCAGTAGACAGTCAAACAAGACCAAACAAAGACAAAGCCTATCATTTAGGTGCTAAAAACACTCCTGCTTAAGGCAGGGTGGCTACAATAGCTTGCATTTAACCCATTATCAACTTCAAAAAATATGATAGACTTCTGTTGAATCCATACATGGATCTCAAAATTCGGCTAGTCCCTGCTGAACCAGTTAAATTTTGATCCATCTGTGGCCAGATGAACTCTTCTTGGGCAGGGGCGGACTGACCATTGGAGCACTCGGGCACTGCCCGAGGGCCCGGGGTCAGTAGGGGGCCCCATGAAATGCCCCTGGTACCTTTTATAGGCTTTTTTTGGGTGTGCTTTGAGTGTGGGCAAGGACACAGGGGCCCCTAGATCCCCTATTGCCCGGGGGCCCCCATGAGTTGTCAGTCCGCCCCTGTTCTTGGGATTGGTTTGTTATATTTTACAACATAGGTATACATTATATACAATCTATATATGCCTTTACTTTTGAGTGTAATTTCAGGACACCCTAGGTTTCAGAATATATTGGTAATATTTCCTATTATTCACAAGCACTATAGATTTACTTGACATAATTGATATGAGTTTGCTGCATTAGCTGTCCAGTGTCTGATATAGCTATAGGACCATGCTCTCCTAGCAACAGTTCCTAAGTATCCAAATAGCCTTTCCGGTGCACGTGATCCTGTACCAGCTAACACTCTCTCCATCCAGCACAACTAGCTGTTGTTTTCCCCTACAACTCTATAAAAATCACCACAGCTTATCAATTTATTGTCAGTGTTCCAATAATAATTCAAAGCCATGTTATAGAATCAGTTTTGTATTTATGGTTTTATTGGCCATTAGTCAAGGCCGACTTGTTACGTGAGCTTGTTGGAAGAATCATTAGCGGAGATTATCAATCTTCATGGACCATTTCCCATGCATTTAAGAGAGAAAAATAAAAGGATGGGTTGGCTTCGATCCAGAAGTTTAATGCTTGGCTTAGAGTTGACTGTTTAACTCATCACAGATTCTGTTCCACATAAAGTGTAAGCACTCTCATCTCTGCCTTGGAAGGACCAACAGAATTATCCTGTCTAAAGGCCGAAGAGGTTTTGTTGAAGGTCTAATTCTTCTTGGGATCGAGTTGTATTTTACGTCGTCGGTTTACAAGCTAATCAAAGCAAAGATGACTTCATTTAAGGATTCCTTGGCCTCCCATTGATATCTCAGCACTCTCATCTCTGCCTTAGAAGGACCAACACAATTATCCTATATAAAGGCTGAAGAGGTTTTGTTGAAGGTCTAACTCTTCTTGGGATCGAGTTGTTGTATTTTACGTCGTCGGTTTACAAGCTAATCAAAGCAAAGATCACTTCATTTAAGGATTCCTTGGCCTGCCGTTGATACCCGATCACTCTCATCTCTGCCTTGGAAGGACCAACAGAATTATCCTGTCTAAAGGCTGAAGAGGTTTTGTTGAAGGTCTAACTCTTCTTGGGATGGAGTTGTTGTATTTTACGTCGTCGGTTTGCAGGCTAATCAAAGCAAAGATGACTTCATTTAAGGATTCCTTGACCTCCCATTGATACCTCAGCACTCTCATCTCTGCCTTGGAAGGACCAACAGAATTATCCTGTATAAAGGCTGAAGAGGTTTTGTTGAAGGTCTAACTCTTCTTGGGATCGAGTTGTTGTATTTTACGTCGTCGGTTTACAAGCTAAACAAAGCAAAGATGGCTTCATTTAAGGATTCCTTGGCCTGCCGTTGACACCTATAAGATGTTCCTGAATACCCTATCGCTGGCAGTTTACATTATGACCATGTTTTTGGGACTGCCTTCCAATATTCTAGTCTTTTACATTTTCTGCAAGAAGGCCAAAAACCGACTGACCCCAAATCTCATCTACATGATTAACCTTTGCATCTCTGACCTTGTGTTTATCATGTTTTTACCCATAAAAATTTTGGAAACTTTCTTATCTGAATGGACCCTTCCAGAGATCCTATGTCCAATGTACAACTTTGTCCATTTCAGCACGATCTACGCAAGTGTTTTGTTCCTCACTGCTGTAAGCGTTGGTCGGTACCTGAGTGCTGCTTTCCCGATTAAGTACAAGATCTACAAGAGACCCATATACTCTTTCTTCATCTGCGTTGTCCTGTGGGCCCTTGTGTTTCTGCATGTGTCTTTCGTGTTCCTCTTGGAGACCTCCCAGAAAGGCTATATTCAAATGTATCTTGGCAAAGTAAACAATGAAGTGGTCTGTTATGATAATTTTACTCCTAGTCAGTTGGATTTAATCGTACCAGCAAGATTGGAATATTCAATTGTCCTTTTCTTTCTTCCTCTGGGTATTACCATATTTTGCTACACTTGTTGTATTCGGATACTGATGAGATGCTACATGCATGCCAAGCACAAGAAAAAAGCCATTCGAGTTGCAGTCACAACTGTGACTGTCTTCATAGTATGCTTTGCCCCTTATAATATTTCACATATAGTGGGCTTCATTACCCATGAGAATGTAGGGTGGCGCCAAGCGGCACTCCTGCCCAGCACTTGCAATGCCTTTCTGGACCCCCTCATCTTCTACTTCTTGTCATCGACAGTTGATAAAGGATTTTACCGAGCCTGGAAGTCTTTGCAGCATAAATACAGCCTGTCAAAGAGGAAGCTTTCGTCTGTTTTTGGAAAGGAACCTCCAGACCACACAAAGACTCCAGCTATAATAACCATATCTTAAGCTCTATAGAGCTTAGTTTTCAGGTTTAACTACTCAACATTTGGATTGGAAACAATCAGAAACATAAAAAAGTAGAATGTTTCCTTAACATGTTTTTCTTCAAGTGTTTGTGGCTATTTTTAAGAGCTATGGTGTTTAAAAAAAAAAAACTCCGAAAAGTGTACCTAAGATGAAACCACCAATATTGGTCACTAGGCTTGTCCATCATAGAGACATGCCAATCTACAGCATCCTTATGATGGGCAAGCACGGTGGTCAATGGAATATACTGTAAGAGGCAGAAGGGGGCAGGATCAACTACTTAACCATGAACGCTGGTCAGTATCTTCATTGTTAGGGTCAGTATCTTCATTGTTAGGAATATACTGATCAGCTTTCATGGTTAAGAAGTTGATCCTGCCTCCAGGTGTCTCCAGGATTTGGGAGATGCCAGGAGCTACTTGTTATACGCAAGCTTTGGTATTTTGGTACCGAACGAACATAAGAGGGTAGACACCCTTTGTTGACCTACCTCTAATTCTAACTTCTTGGCTTTTCATAATTCTGAAGTCATTGTCCCTACTGTGATCAGTAGGTGGAGAAATACTGCCCCATCATTGGTGTCAGCGGCAGGATTTATGCCTCACAGTTGGTGTCAGTGGGAGGAATAGTGCTCCAAGGGCCAGATAGAGGCTTGCAAAGGGTTGAATTCAGCCCAGTTTGGAGACTACTTCTCTAGAGGAACCCAAGGGTTCCACAAAGCTGTGGTTGAAAAAGGCCTTCCACACTCTATCCAAGACAAAAAAACATTTTGCCTAGAGAATCACTTTAAGGAATGCTTGTACTGAAAGAAAAGCATATGCTAACCTTACTTTCTGAATACGTTAATTGGCTGTCATGCCAATCTAATGGATATAATATTTTAATGCAAATCATTAACTGCTTGTTTCGGGACAATGACTTTAGAATTATGAAAAGCCAAGAAGTTAGAATTAGAGGCAGGTCAACAAAGGGTATCAACCCTCTTAAGTTCGTTCAGTACAGCTTTTTAAAATTAAATTGAACCTAAAGCGACATTGATGTTTCTAAAATACCAAAGCTTGCGTATAACAAGTAGCTCCTGGCATCTCCCAAATCCTGGAGACACCTGGAGGCAGGATCAACTACTTAACCATGAACGCAGGTCAGTAACTTCATTGTTATGGTCAGTAACTTCATTGTTATGGTCAGTATCTTCATTGTTATGAAGATACTGACCAGCTTTCATGATTAAGAAGTTGATCCTGCCTCCAGGTGTCTCCAGGATTTGGGAGATACCAGGAGCTACTTGTTATACGCAAGCTTTGGTATTTTAGAAACATCAATGTCGCTTTAGGTTCAATTTAATTTTAAAAAGCTGTACTGAACGAACTTAAGAGGGTAGACACCCTTTGTTGACCTGCCTCTAATTCTAACTTCTTGGCTTTTCATAATTCTAAAGTCATTGTCCTGAAACAAGCAGTTAATGATTTGCATTAAAATATTATATCCATTAGATTGGCATGACAGCCAGGAAATTAATGTATTCAGAAAGTGAGGTTAGCATATGCTTTTCATTCAGTACAAGCATTATTTAAAGTGATTCTCTAGGCAAAACTTTTTTTGTCTTGGATAGAGTGTGGAAGGCCTTTCTCAACCACAGCTTTGTGGAACCCTTGGGTTCCTCTAGAGAAGTAGTCTCCAAACGGGGCTGGATTCAACCCTTTGCAAGCCTCTATCTGGCCTTTGGAGCAGTATTCCTCCCACTGACACCGACTGTGAGGCATAAATCCTGCCGCTGACACCAATGATGGGGCAGTATTTCTCCACCTACTGATCACAGGCTTGACCACCAAGATGGAAGCTGTTTATGCCCCCAGATGCTGAGACGTTTTCTACTCCCACTGGCCACAGTCTGCCCCCTCTAGTCTGAATGACAGCACAGCTGCCCATTATTTAGAAAGTTTGGAGACCCCTGCTCTAGAGGTTGTCAGAGATTTCTTGAACAATAAAAAGTTCCTGCCTTCATATAAGTAACAACGGACACCAATGATCTTTTTTTTCTATCTGTAACTGGTGATTGTGTCCAATAACCACATATGCAAGAAAAATTCTTCCCAGTGACCATCATATTAATATACTGTGAGATAGATAGATATAGAAGTTAGTAGGGATTCCCTGAGCCTGGAAAGTTATTCTCCATGTTCAAAAAGGTTTAGAAAGGCCAGTTAGACCCTCTATCAAGTTTTTATTGCTGTCTGTATCCCCAATGGAGAGATTCACCCTCTATTTGTATCGGTGACCATTTTCATCTAGAAAGAAAGAGAGGGAATTCCACCTTTTTTTAGTTGTCCACAGAACAAGAGGTAAGGGAACATCTTCCAATAGGGACACCTATTCCGGTGACAACCGTCTAAGAGGGGAGGTTTCCCCTAACTCCCTGTTGCTCCTTTGGGAAAGGAAGTGAACACAAATTTCTCAAATGCTACAAGACTGTGAAAAAAAACCCCCAGAAGGAACACAATTGGAGGACAGGGACAAAGAGTTGTCACTGTGTAAAAGGAAATGCCTGAACTTAGGCCTTTATGGCAGGATCAAAAGGGATTATTTGAATTAACCCTGCAGATTTTAAAGTATATGCAAACCCTCACTATGCAAAACAACCCATTCAGATTAAAATAGAAATGAAATACAAAACATTTTTGAATAGATATAAAAAACATCATAAATACATGTTTTCCTTTTTATAAAAGTGATCATATACCCTCTGTTCTCAGCTGCATAAGGAGCCCAGAGAGCTGGGGTAGAAGAAACAGCAGTACACTGAACTTGCTGAGCGGAGTAAGGGGGCAAGCACAAGCCTGATCATTAGAGAAGAGCAGGCTGAGTTCTCAGCACAGCTAGAGAAGGGACCATTCTGTGCTCTCATGCCTTGTGTGGTCAGTTTTTAACCCCCCCCCCTCTGTTCTCAGCTGCATAAGGAGCCCAGAGAGCTGGGGTAGAAGAAACAGCAGTACACTGAACTTGCTGAGCGGAGTAAGGGGGGAAGCACAAGCCTGATCATTAGAGAAGAGCAGGCTGAGTTCTCAGCACAGCTAGAGAAGGGACCATTCTGTGCTCTCATGCCTTGTGTGGTCAGTTTTTAACCCCCCCCCCCCCCCGTTGTATTCCCGAGTGTAGCTCAGGGTAAAGTTTCAGTACCAAAATCGGTAACTCCAAGCTACATTCGGGATTACCTTGCAGCATCGCTCCGAGATGTCTTCTGCACTTACCTTGTCCTTCGCTCCCGCAATGCCCCCCCTGCAGCGTCCCCGGCCATCTCCTCCAGCTGATCCTTCCGGGTTCTAGTCCCTGTGAGCATCAGGATGTACGGGGGATGAAACCGGCGGGAGATTCAAACATTTTAAAAGTGACATTCACTCAATACACTAAAATCACATAGTATGACATTACTGTATCAAACCATTTCACATACATTTTGTCCCGAGTGCTTTGTCCGGCGCCCTGCCTGCATTTTTACTGTTCTTTCTGCCTGGGAACTGAGAAACATCCATGGCGTCCAAAAAGCGTCCCTTTAGGTCAAAAGCGGTTTTAGACCGGCTAGAGAACAGCGATAGTAAATCAGAACCACTTGCAGAATTGAGTGATAATGATTCGTGGGGGAAATTCCTCATCAGACACTGAAAACGATTCTGCGACTTTGCTCAGCGATGTGCGAACTTGGCGCTATATTTCAAATTTCAGTGTTTTTGGTTTGATTATATAATTGAATTAAATTTATTATTATTTTTTATGATTATTTATTACATTATAATTTATGATTTCGTGTTTCAAATTTTATCCTACCTGAGATGTTTACTAGACTCTTGTTTGGACAGATTTCAGTGAGTTAGTCCTAAGAATTACAGGCCTACAATAAAAAAGCGATATATTTCCATGCAAAAAAATGTACCGCTTTGAGCACAGAAATACTGACATAATCAGACCGCTAGGGAGGTTAATAGGGAACCCCAGAGATTTCACACACAAGAAGCAATACAAAGGATACAAAGAGGACAGGATACTTTTTCATACAAGTACAGTTGTGTCCAAAATTATTCAACCCCCACTGAAATTGAGTGTTTTGGCCAGTTTGACATTGCTTTTGATCATTCAGTCATCTTGCTTACATTTACATTAAAGAGGCACTTGTAGGTCAGACAAATATAACATAACAGTTATAATGAAATAACCACAAATGTCTTTTCTGTGCTCACAGCATTATCAGTTTTATTCAACCCCCAAGTGACATTCAATCTTAGTACTTAGTACAGCATCCTTTTACAGTTATAACAGCTTTTAAACGTGAAGCATAGCTTGACACAAGTGTCTTGCAGCGATCTACGGGTATCTTCGCCCATTCTTCATGGGCAAAGGCCTCCAGTTCAGTCACATTCTTAGGCTTGCGCACTGCAACTGCTTTCTTTAAGTCCCACCAGAGGTTCTCAATCGGATTTAAGTCTGGTGACTGCGATGGCCACTCCAAAATGTTCCAGCCTTTCCTCTGCAACCATGCTCTAGTGGACTTGGAGGTATGCTTGGGATCATTGTCCTGTTGAAAGGTCCAACGTCTCCCAAGCCTCAGGTGTGTGACGGACTGCATCACGTTTCCATCCAATATCTCCTGGTACTGAAGAGAATTCATGGTACCTTGCACACGCTGAAGCTTCCCTGTACCTGCAGAAGCAAAACAGCCCCAAAGCATGATTGACCCTCCACCATGCTTCACAGTAGGCAAGGTGTTCTTTTCATCATAGGCCTTGTTCTTCCTCCTCCAAACATAGCGTTGATCCATGGGCCCAAACAGTTCTAATTTTGTTTCATCAGTCCACAGAACACTATCCCACAACTTTTGTGGTTTGTCCACATGGCTTTTGGCATACTGCAGTCGACTCTTCTTATTCTTTGGAGACAGCAAGGGGGTACGCCTGGGAGTTCTGGCACGGAGGCCTTCATTACGCAGTGTGCGTCTTATTGTCTGGGCTGAAACTTCTGTACCCACATCTGACAAATCTTTTCTCAGTTCCTCAGCAGTCACACGGGGACTTCTCTCCACTCTACGCTTCAGGTAGCGCACAGCAGTCGAAGTCAGCATCTTCTTTCTGCCACGACCAGGTAGCGTTTCAACAGTGCCCTTTGCCTTGAATTTGCGAATGATGCTTCCTAAGGTGTCTCTTGGTATGTTTAACATCTTTGCAATCTTCTTATAGCCATTGCCCTTCCTGTGAAGAGAAATCACCTCTTCTCTTGTCTTCCTGGACCATTCTCTTGCCTTCACCATGTTTGTAACCACACCAGTAAATGTCTAGAAGGAGCTGAGTATCACAGTCATTTTAAAGCTGCCTAATTGGTGCTTATTATGCTTGATTGCTGCTCGGTGACATCCACAGGTGTTTTCAATACCTGATGGAAAGCACCTGTATGAACCTCTGTTCTTCAGAGTGGTAGTCTTTAAGGGGTTGAATAATTGTGGCAATGAAGAAACCACATAAGAACCATTTACTACTGTATTACATAAACAATTGATGTCATTTTAGTTGCATTTGGGTAGTTACAACGTCCTTGTAGGATTTGATTCTGAATACAATTCCAAATGTACACTATAGTCCCTAAACCCCTTTACAGCATTGGGGGTTGAATAATTTTGGACACAACTGTACATGGTACAGCAGACACATATCAGGAATAGGAAATGTTGGGTTAACATATGCATTAAAATCTAAAAACGTCTTTCAAACTGACGTAGCATGTTAAAGCTTGTATCCTATTTTAGCATTTGGGTTTACATTATCCTCCAAGATTTGAATCACTTGTGATATTTTAGACATGAATGACTGCAGAAGTTATCTGAACTTTAATAAACATAATGAAACCACTTAATGAAAGTGAAATAATAACTAATATTAGTGATAGCGACAATCAACGGGCGACAAAATAATCTGTCAATCGATATCACCTTAATGGCGTTGCGGGCATCAGGCCAAAAAGAAGTCTCACTGGCATCGAGTGGTTTGGTTTGTGTTATAACAGATTAAGCAGGAAATGTCTAATGCGATGATTGGAAACATTATCTTATTTTTAAGGTGTGACTGTAAATTGTAAATAAGAATTCTATAAATATAACATTTTAATGTACAGACTACACAGCAATATTTCATAAATTCAATATATAGAAAATATTCTTTATGAAAAAATGCTTCGCTTGTATGTGTATGTTAATGACAGGTAAGAATTGACAGAGAAAGATTAGAAAAGGGGGGAAAGCTGCCTGTGCCTAGAGAGCAGTGTCAGGTTTTCTAAAAAAAAAATTACAAGTACTGATATTTTAAGAGTTTTCATCCTAAATATTCCATTCTCTCTCTGTTTGTCACTTCCTTCTGAAAAAATGTCTTCTTTAATCCCCCTCTACCCTACCCCCTTCCCTATTTCCTTCATCCTTCATTATCCCTTCCTTCTCTACCCCTTCCTTCTTTTTCTTTCTGTCTCTCTTTCATCCTTCCTTCTTTTATCCTCTCCTCTCTCCTTTCCTTCTTTCCATCCACCCCCCCCCCCACACACACACACACACACACTTTCTCTTTTCTGTGTTGCTTATCTTTTTCCTTCCTTCCTTCCTTTTTTCTCTCCTTTCTCCCTCCCTCCCTCCCTCCCTTCCTTCCTTTCTCCCGTCCTTCCCCTCTCCCTTTCTTCTCTCCTTCCTCTTTCCCTTCCTTCTCTTCTTCCTCTCTCCCTCCCTTCTCTCCTTCCTTTCTCCCTTCCTTCTCTCCTTCCTTTCTCCCTTCCTTCTCTCCTTCCTTTCTCCCTTCCTTCTCTCCTTCCTCTCTCCCTCCCTTCTCTCCTTCCTCTCTCCCTCCCTTCTCTCCTTCCTCTCTCCCTTCCTTCCTTCCTTCCTTCCTTCCTTCTTTCCTTCCTTCCTTTTTTCTCTCCCTTCTCCCTCCCTCCCTTCCTTCCTTCCTTCCTTCCTTCCTCTCTCCCTCCCTTCTCTCCTTCCTCTCTCCCTCCCTTCTCTCCTTCCTCTCTCCCTTTCTTCTCTCCTTCCTCTCTCCCTCCCTTCTCTCCTTCCTCTCTCCCTCCCTTCTCTCCTTCCTCTCTCCCTCTCTTCTCTCCTTCCTCTCTCCCTCTCTTCTCTCCTTCCTCTCTCCCTCCCTTCTCTCCTTCCTCTCTCCCTCTCTTCTCTCCTTCCTCTCTCCCTCTCTTCTCTCCTTCCTCTATTCCTCCCTTCTCTCCTTCCTCTCTCCCTCCCTTCTCTCCTTCCTCTCTCCCTCTCTTCTCTCCTTCCTCTCTTCCTCCCTTCTCTCCTTCCTCTTTTCCTCATTTCCTTCTTTTTTACCTTCTCTACACTCCCATCCCCCACTTGAAGTGTCATCACACAGCGTTCTACCTGTTCCTTTCCCTCGGTGTCATTGCCCCCTTATATCAATCCCTGTACATTGTGCACTCAGCACTTGTTTAATGGTCTGTTGCTAATTTGTTATGTCAAGTCAGTGAAAATCTTTGCCTGAAATTGTGATTCCCAGAATAGATGATGAGTGATATAGAGAGGACAAAGTCTTTTTATTACCTCTCCCAGAAGCAGGCTATATACATTGCAGTCTAATACCATTCCCACCCCCCCCCCCCCACTCCCTTCTTTTCCGATGATGAGGAAACAATTGTGATCATCACATGACATTCTAAAAGTTCTGTAATATATTCCTGTACATATCTTTGTAAGTAAAATTTGGCAACAAATCCTTGCCATAGCAGTGTGTGTCTGATTTTATGCCAAGCTAAAAAAAAGAATGCTGTCCTAAATCAATACCATCTGAAATAACATTCATTTTACAAAAACATCATCCAAACCTTCCCACATGGAAGAAAAATATATTTGAAATATATTTTAAAAATATTCTTCCCAAATATATTGCCATATATTTGAAATGCTAAAATTTTGGCCGTATTCAATATATTTAAAAAAAAATTATATATATATATATATACACTGCATGTTGAAATGCGTTTTTATTGCAAAATATATGGAACATATTTTTACATTTCAGATATACTGTATGTCTTTAAAAATACAAATCTACATTTTTGGAATGCATTTACAAATATATGTAAAAATCTATGTTAAAATGACTTTTTTATATGTTAAAAAAAATCATGAAGAATATGTTTAAAAAAATATATATTTTTAAAAACATCCCCTGTACTGCAATTAGTTGAAGTAAAATTGCATTGGCTTCAACTTCTGTGTCTTACTGAAGAGTTAAGCTGCCTGTGGATGGTGCCAAGTCAGCAGCTGAGCATACTGTCCAGAGAGACTGGCTCTAAGGAGGTATGTCAATGCATAAAGCGGCATTTGAAACTGAACAAACCCTAAACTTCTCTACCCCTCAAAATAAGCACTTTTGTTCACTTACTCCTTTTTAGCTGAAAAGAGCCAATCAAAGTGCTGTTCCTGCCTCTAATACCTGTCCATCACTGGCAGGAGAAGCAAGCTGTGATGGCGATGTTGGAGCTTGGGCTTCATGGCTCCTGAAGCCTACAGGGGCCGCCTGCCAGGGCTACTCTAATGTTAACGCTGAATTCCAGCAACTTTGTAAAAAGTGCAAGCACACCATGAGTTAAAGTGTTACTAAACCCAGGACCCTGCATTCATTATATCCAGTCTCCCCGGAACCTGCATTCACTATATCTGCTCTCCCCGGACCCTGCGTTCACAATATTTGGTCCCCCCGGACCCTGCATTCATTATATCCAGTCTCCCCGGACCCTGCATTCACTATATCTGTTCTCCCCGGTCCCTGCATTCACTATATCTTGTTTCCCCGGACCCTGCATTCACTATATCCGGTCTCCCCGGGCCCTGCATTCACTATATCCGGTCTCCCCGGACCCTGCATTCACTATATCTTGTCTTCCCAGACCCTGCATTCATTATATCCAGTCTCCCCAGAACCTGCATTCACTATATCCTGTTTCCCTGGACCCTGCATTCACTATATCTGGTCTCCCCAGACCCTGCATTCACTATATCTGGTCTCCCCGGACCCTGCATTCACTATATCTTGTCTCCCCAGACCCTGCATTCACTATATCTGGTCTCCCCGGACCCTGCATTCATTATATCCAGTCTCCCCAGAACCTGCATTCACTATATCCGGTCTCCCCGGACCCTGCACTCACTATATTTGGTCTCCCCGGACCCCGCATTCACTATATCCGGTCTCCCTGGACCCTGCATTCACTATATCTCGTCTCCCCGGACCCTGCATTCATTATATCCAGTCTCCCCAGAACCTGCACTCACTATATTTGGTCTCCCCGGACCTTGCATTCACTATATTCGCTCTCCCAGGACCCTGCATTCACTATATCTGGTCTCCCTGGACCCTGCATTCACTGTATCTGGTCTACCCGGACCCTACATTCACTATATCCGCTCTCCCCGGACCCTGCATTCACTATATCCGCTCTCCCCGGACCCTGCATTCACTATATCCTCTCTGCCTGGACCCTGCATTCACTGTATCCGGTCTCCCTGGACTCTGCATTCACTATATCCGCTCTCCCCGGACCCTGCATTCACTATATCCGGTCTCCCCGGACCCTGCATTCACTATATCTGGTCTCCCCAGACCCTGCATTCACTATATCTGGTCTCCCACAGTACACAGAACATGGAAATGTAATTATTTTAGTAAATATAAACTGCTAAATACCTTTTCTCATCAGCAGTATATAGCAGTCTGGTGACTTCTATCAGTGGCCAGCTAAACATTGGTTAAAGATTGTAGGAGGAGTTTTCATTCTCCTCTGACTGTCCTATGAAGCTGCATATCCCCTGACCTCTGTCTGGACAGTGCTGATTGGCCCTGTGCTGATCACATGCACCCTCCCAAAGAAGAAAAACTCTCCAGCCATACACACTAAACTGAGCATGTGCAGAGTGTCTCCTAGAGCTCTGTACTAACAGCAGATGGATTGGGGACGGTAGAAGAAGGGGAGGATCAGAGAAGACAGGATCAAACAGCCTTTTTACACAATGCAGAGGATTAACCCCTTAAGTTCCACAGTGAGTATAACAAGCATGCTTTACCGCATCTACAGACTGATTTCACTGTTGTGGGTTTAGTAACACTTTAAGACTGCCTGCCACATCATGGGCTTATCTCTATTATTTATACCCAACAGGTTTATGGACGGAGGATACACTTCAAACTCAGGTCTTTCAAAGAGGAGAAAAGCACAGACAGCAGCTATGCCCGCCCCTCCCTTCTGCTGCCCATTCTCAGAAGTCTTTGTATTTTGTGAATGAGTTCACACAATGCAAAGGTTTCTGTGATTGGGCAGGAGGAGGAAAGGGGCGGGCATAGTATCTTCACTGACTCTACACTTGAAGGGGCTGAGTCCAGCATGGGAACTCCAGAAGCTATCCTGCTGGAGCATAATAAACACGTCAGATATAAATAATAGATATAGACCCAGAAGGTGGCAGGCACCTCGTTGGACTTAGCAAGAACAACAGGTGTGATAACAAAATGTGCCGTCACTCCTATTAAAGCATGTATGGAAAACCCTCTTTCTTGTAGGATTTTAAAGGCATAGACAACACCAATAGAGTCATTGGAGAAGTAAAAACCATTTACAAATCATGTTTTATTGATACAAAATGTTAAAACGAACATAAACATAGAAGTGCCTAAACAAGCATGATACATAGCCCAACATAGCAGAAAACATGAAAAAAAAGCCAGTTGACTAAAACCAGAAATCACGTAGATGTGGCCAGTATTTCCAATCAGATCACCCCTGGCCAAGGTGATCCGATTAGAAGTTCTACCCACCTCAGTATTCTGGGACACGTCCCAGGTTCAAGACTGCAGGGCAACTCGCAAAGCGAAGGTATGGATGCTACTCAACCGACACCAGTAGTCCAATGTTGAGGAATGGCCTCAGCTGCCATTCTGACGTGTTTCGCATCAAAGGGTGTGTCCAGAACAGCGGCTGAGGCCAAGGTGATCCGATTAGAAGTTCTACCCCCTCAGTCTTCTGGGACACGTCCCAGGTTCAAGAAGACTGCAGGGCAACTCACAAAGCGAAGGGATGGATGCTACTCAACCAACACCAGTAGTCCAATGTTGAGGAATGGCTTCAGCTGCCATTCTGACGTGTTTCGCATCAAAGGGTGTGTCCAGAACAGCGGCTGAGGCCAAGGTGATCCGATTAGAAGTTCTACCCCCTCAGTCTTCTGGGACACGTCCCAGGTTCAAGAAGACTGCAGGGCAACTCACAAAGCGAAGGGATGGACGCTACTCAACCGACACCAGGAGTCCAATGTTGAGGAATGGTCTCAGCCACCATTCTGACGTGTTTCGCATCAAAGGGTGTGTCCAGAATGGAAGTTGAGGCCATTCTTCAATATTGAACACCCTGGGGTCAGTTGAGTAGTGTCCATTCCCTTCACTTGTATTGGTTGACACTGGAATCTCTCAGACTCATGCTCCCCTCTTCTCACTTGCCGATGGGGTAACCCCTTTCCTTCCATCCATAGCTTGGAACAATACCATAAGGTATACTTTCCACTTTGGCCATGCACAAAGCGCAGCGCATGTACAGTGGGCGGCCAGCTGTTAAGCTGCAAACAGCAGTTGGGTGTCGGTGCCGGCAACTCAAAGGCTAATGAAGAACCAATATGGGTGAGGACGGCGCTGGATCCCTAGACAGGTAAGTGTCCTTTTAGTAAAAGTCAGCAGCTACAAGATTTACCACTCCTGACTTTTATTTTATTTTTTTTTTTCTCAGAGAAGAACTCCTTTAAACCGAGAGGGTATTTTTTCTCAGAGACATTTCCTCTTACTGCTTGGTGTGTCTCCGGCACAGAAAACGAAGGGAAAGTTCTGCAACAGAACAAAGCAAACAGAACGAAAGGGTTCATATCAGGGGCGGACTGACCATTTGGAAACTCGGGCACTGCCTGAGGGCCCGGGGTCAGTAGGGGGCCCCATGAGATGCCCCTGGTACCTTTTTCATTGGCTTTTTTGAGTTTGGGCAAGGACACAGGGGCCCCATGATCCCCTATTGCCCAGGGGCCCCATGAGTTGTCAGTCCGCCCCTGGTTCATATCACCTACTTTATCCCAAACCAAAGAAGCTTACACTTTAAATATAATCTGTTACGCAAGCTGCCTTTGTTTACAATCTTCCTGTAATATTCAAATATTTTATTGCATGTTCACGTGGACAAGCAATCTTATCTGTGTGATAATGCAAAGAAAGGAGTGTTTCCCTTCGGATAAGCGTGTGGTTGTGCTGACGACATATGTTATGTTTTTAATGCACATGACATGCAGGGATTCCCCAGTTTCTGGAAATGCTCAGTTTCTCGGTGATATAATATATTATCGTTTCTTAAGATTTCAAGTTTCAAGGTGAAATAAAGTTTATTTCCGTTCTTCCTATGTGTGGAGGAAGTATCTCTCGCAAGTGATAGACCGCAAGCGTCACACGCCCCATACTTTACTGCACTGACATGTTTCATTATTGTGTATCTCAGGAAGCTTAGACAGTATATCTCACATGACAAGGGTAGAATATACGCCTTCCAGCCTAACCAAGCCTGCTAGGCCAACCCTCCACCGTTCCAGCTATACAAAATGCACAAACCAAGTTTTTGGAGTAAAAATGGCCATAGCAGCCTTTTATTAACCAATAAATTATTTCAACATAAATAACATAACATTCCAAAAATGATAAACAGAGGAAAAATGTGGTCATGTGAGGGCCATAAACCCAACTTGACTTTTGCGGAAAACATTCCTTCAACTTAGGCCCCCAGCCGCAACCCACCGACTTGAGGACAATCCTACTTATCTCCAGTCGCAACCCACCGGCTCGGGGACAATCCTACATATCCCCAGCCGCAACCCACCGGCTCGTGGACAATCCTACTTATCCCCAGCCACAACCCACCGTCTAGTGGACAATCCTACTTATCCCCAGCCACAACCCACCGGCTCTGGGACAATCCTACTTATCTCCAGCCGCAACCCACCGACTCGGGGACAATCCTACTTATCTCCAGCCGCAACCCACCGGCTCGGGGACAATCCTACTTATCTCCAACCATAACTCACCGACTCGGGGACAATCCTACTTATCTCCAGCCATAACACTCCGGCTCGGGGACAATCCTACTTATCTCCAGCCGCAACCCACCAACTCGGGGACAATCCTACTTATCTCCAGCCATAACACATTGGCTCGGGGACAATCCTACTTATCTCCAGCTGCAACCCACCGACTCGGGGACAATCCTACTTAAAATGGCCATAGCAGCCTTTTATTAACCAATAAATTATTTCAACATAATTAACATAACATTCCAAAAATGATAAACAGAGGAAAAATGTGGTCATGTGAGGGCCATAAACCCAACTTGACTTTTGCGGAAAACATTCCTTCAACTTAGGCCCCCAGCCGCAACCCACCGACTTGAGGACAATCCTACTTATCTCCAGTCGCAACCCACCGGCTCGGGGACAATCCTACATATCCCCAGTTGCAACACACTGGCTTGGAGACAATCTTACTTATCCCCAGCCACAACCCACCGACTCGGGGACAATCCTACTTATAACCAGCCACAACCCACCAGCTCGGGGACAATCCTACTTATCCCCAACCACAACCCACCGACTCGGGGACAATCCTACTTATCCCCAGCCACAACACATTAACTTGGGGACAATCCTACTTATCCCCAGCCACAACCCACCGGCTCAGGGACAATCCTACTTATCTCCAGTCACAACCCACCGACTCAGGGACAATCCTACTTATCCCCAGCCGCAACACACCGGCTCAGGGATAACCCTACTTTTTTCCTTTCTCTGTTATGGCATATGGTGGGTTGCTGGCCCTTTGGAAACTATGGAGACCTTTTAACTGCCATTGGCCCCCTTCTAGACCCTGCTCCAAGGCTGCTTTTCCTTTCTCTGTCATGGCATGTGTTGGTTTGCTGGCCCTTTGGAAACTATGGAGACTTATTCACTGCCATTGGCCCCCTTCTAGACCCAGTTCCATGGCTGCTTTTCCTTTCTCTGTTATGGCATGTGGTGGGTTGCTGGCCCTTCGATCAAGATGATATTTCATAATTATGACACATGTATATGTATACCCCTTTTTCCTTCAGATCAATTTTGATACTATACTAAACTAGCGGTTCCTGGAGAAGTGGAGTATTCCATGAAATGCATCACAAAAGACCGGCATATATGTACACCATTTTTATAAAATGTTTTGGTGAAACCAATATAATAAGATTGTATTATGAATTGATTTTATGAAATAGTGTATGTTATATTAGGTTTTATATTTAAATGAATAAATAAAGTATATTTTTTAATAGTTGTGCCCCAAAAATCCCATTGTTCACAATACCCTACTAAATGACATAGAAATTACGTTTTTACGTTATTAATAAGTAATTTAATGAACTTGATCTCTTTTCCAATAAAATAGTTTAAAACATTTTTAAAAATAAGTACAATAAATAAATAGTTTAAATAAATAAGTAAAAAAAACTGCAGATTATTTAACAAAATTACAATAAAAAAATTACAAAAAAGCAGCTCCCATTGCAATACTCACTCTATCTTTGTTGCTGTCTCCCGCAGGCGCACTCCTTCTGTCATCCAGCACTTATCCTCTTCCAGGTTGAAGTAAGGGAGAGGAAAACTAGAGTTGACCATTAAATAAACATTATTATTAAAGGGTTTTTTTTAGCACTTGTGATGAATTTATAAATATTTTTTAAAGCATCTACAGTAGCTGTGAGGGTCAAAGTACATTCTCGTTGTAATTTTGGTTGCAACCAAATTCTGTGGTGTATGCCACAGGGCTCTAAGCAACCGGATAAAACTCAGGTTGCTTAGAGCATAAAATATAAGATATTTTATTATGAAATGAACTGTCTACATTAAGCAAATTCTCCACACCGTAGGCCTGTATTAGACTGCCGATAGAGGACAATGAGAACAAAGATATCTTGGAAAATTGGTAATGAGCTGGATCACAAATCAGTTTCGGTTTTCTGTATGTGATCTTTGTGCTAATTCAGAAATAAAATTTGTTTAATGCAAAATGATACGCCAATAGTCTCCAACGCCTGTTAATGAATAACGGGTGTTAGGCAGATGGGAACTACGCATTGATTGCAGACTGGTGAAAGGTGAAGGTCTTTCAAGGCTTTTAGATGATACGTTGGTTCTCAGAGTTCTCTACATGGAGCTCTTGGCCCAAAACTGTAATTTAAAGTGCAACTGTAATGATTTTACTAACGGTCAGGATATGAGGAACTGGATTATTATAGTCCAATAACAACTCCATCTGGTTAATAGAGCTCAATTGCTTTGGCAGCTCTCTTCTACCAGGGACCTTGGGTGGAATCCTAGAAGAAAGTATTGATATTGCTACACTATTGGTCTTAAAGAGGTTGCCCCTCTCATTTTTTTTTTTTTAGCTCCACTCACCCGTCATGTAGCAATGTTCTGGATTCAGATATTCACGTGCCTGTGGATCTGCTGATCTGCCCAGGTCCTGCACTGCCATCTTGGTCCTCCTCGGTCTTCAGAAATCGGCTGCCTCTTCCGTGTTCAGGCAGCCAGTCACTGATGACCGCCACAGCTCTGCCCACCAGTTGCCGTCATTTCCTACTCCTGAAGCTTCCTGGGATATGCCACATGGATTCCCAGGAGGCTGTGGTAGCTGAGAAACAACATTCTCACCTAGACACGGTGGGTGGCTCCAGAGAAAAAGTGTAGAATAAAAAAAATAAAGAGCCAAAAAGAGTGCTGAAGGGTAGCAGCAAAGATCTTAAGATTATCTCAGAGGTGGACAGGGGCAGACTGACAACTCATGGGGCCCTCGGGCAATAGGGGATCATGGGGCCCCTGTGTCCTTGCCCAAACTGAAAATAGCCTATGAAAAAGGTACCAGGGGCATCTCATGGGGCCCCCTACTGACCCCGGGCCCTCGGGCAGTGCCAAAATTTCCAAATGGTCAGTCCGCCCCTGGGGGTGAAGACACGCTTTAAAGTCCAAGTGAATAGGCTTTTAATTCAAATTCAGGATAACATGTAAAAAAAAAACAAAAATGCAATGCTATTCAAAGTTACAAACATCAGGGCTACAGTAAAAACTAGGAAGAAAAAATAGAGAATATGAAATAAGAATATAATACAATATAATATGTTATGTTTATTTCATATTCTCTATTTCTAAATCCTTGGGGTTTTTTTTTTTAGTAGCCCTAATAAAGGGGTGGTTTGTAACCCCTGAAATGTGTTGGCTGCCTTATTTCATTGTATGCTATGAATTAAAAGGCTGTTATATTGGTATCTAAGGTCTCCTTCATTTTGTAAAGGCGTTCCAGCTGCAGCAAACATCCATGGAGTAATTATAGTTAGGGGCAGATGATGATCACACATGGACGCTTGTGAATGAGGCTTCAAACCAGTGGTGTGGCTCTAACCAGGGCCTGGACAAGGAATGGGCAGAAGGGGCGGCTGCCCTGGGCACAATGCTGGGGGCACTGCTGGGCGTACTATCCCCTAAGCTTGCACATCATGATGGGGGAGGATAACAGGGGGGCGCAGTTTGGCATTATTGCCCTGGGGGCTAGATGACCTTGTTCCGGCACTGTGTCTGTCACAGGGGCGGACTGACCATTTGGAATCTCGGGCACTGCCCGAGGGCCCGGGGTCAGTAGGAGGCCCCATGAGATGCCCCTGGTACCTTTTTCATAGGCGTTTTTGAGTTTGGGCAAGGATACAGGGGCCCAATGTTCCCCTATTGCCCGGGGGCCCCATGAGTTGTCAGTCCATCCCTGGTCTGTCATTACTTTCATCGCCATAAAACTTTTTAGTCTTGGACAAGGCGGGAAAGGGTGAGAAACCCTTCCACGGTTCCTTGAATATGTATCCTTGTTCATGAACTTAAAGATTCTTCTTCAAAGGGGTAGAAGGCTGCTGAGGTATTTCATGGGCCATTGGTATAACAAAATAGTTACTTAAACAACTAAGATGTATCCAAGGCCTGTGTGTTCAATAACCCACCAAGTCAATGGCTAAAAATGTATTTCATTTATTGTGGTCTGGGAATTCTTTAGGGTGATTTCCTTTTATCTCTGGTATAGAGGCACTCACGGGTCTTGCAGAGGAGATAGGTCAAAACAACAGCATTTTATTGTCAATGTTTTCATAGAGCTCAGTGCATTTTTCTAAAGACATGGTGGACTGAGCTCCTCTTTTGGATTTGTATTGATTTCTTCGTGGGTGAGCACCTTGGCATTTATCTCACGCCTAGAGTGCGGTGATATCAGGAAAACCAAGTTCATGCCGTGCTCAAAGAACTGTGCATGCATGCATGATAGGACAAAGAACTGAGCAGGGCCAAGCTTGCATTTGACTTTGGCACCCAGTAGCATATTTTCAGCACTGCAAGACCCAAGGTCCTGGCAACCTTCAGGGCCTCCTTATCTACGGCCCTGCCTATTGCTTATAAATATAAATCAAAAGAATAAAGGGCCAAACCTGCTACCATGCCTAAGACCCCATTTTTATGTGACCCACCTCTGGTGATTTAGGTAGCTATTTCCTAGCGAGGTAGACAACCTGGTCTGAGCTTGGGCATGTGTGTATACCTTTGAAGGTGACATCAGCTTGTTGGTTTCTCTATGGAGAGATGCAAATGGCCCTCCTCCATAAAATAATACATCAGCACTATACAAAGGATACAACCTATAATCAGGCTGGCCGAGCTTGGCAAAACAAATTTTACTTTCAAACCCTTTGATAAGTTCAGAAACAAGGAAAACAGCGGCCCTGGTCATGTGGCTATTTAATAAGCTTTAGTGTTCCAGGTTTATAGCTAGAGATGAGCGAATCGAAGTAGGCGAAGTGGAATTCGAGTCGAATATTGGAAAATTTTCGAAATTTTTCCTAAAATGGCGGCGGACATGTGCGGCGACGGAGCGGGGATGTCTGGGAAGGCGCGCAGACAAGGCGCGCTAACCCATAATGCATTCCTTAATGACATGTGATCGCATTAGCCAATCAGCAGCCAGGCAGCCAGCACTGTGTAATGGTCGAGCTATAAATAGCGGCCATTTTAGAATTCTTCATTTGCCTCCAGTCATTCAAGAGAGACAGACCGCTCTGTATTAGGGACAGAGTTAGGGCCACAGAAACGTTACTTGGGGACAGAGAAACGTTACTTAGGGACAGAGAAACGTTACTCAGGGACACAGAATTGTTAATGAGGGCCACAGAATCGTTACTTAGGGCCAAAGAAACGCTAGTTAGGGCCACAGAATTGTTACTCAGGGACAGACAGAATTGTTACTGAGGGCCACAGAACTGTTACTTAGGGCCACAGAAACGTTATTAGGGCCACAGAATTGTTACTCAGGGACAGACACAGAATTGTTACTGAGTGCCAGAGAATTGTTACTTAGGGCCACAGAAACGTTACTCAGGGACACAGAATTGTTACTGAGGGCCACAGAACTGTTACTTAGGGCCACAGAAACGTTAGTTAGGGCCACAGAATTGTTACTCAGGGACAGACACAGAATTGTTACTGAGGGCCACAGAATTGTTACTTAGGGCCACAGAAACGTTACTCAGGGACACAGAATTGTTACTGAGGGCCACAGAACCGTTACTTAGGGCCACAGAATTGTTACTCAGGGACAGACACAGAATTGTTACTCAGGGACACAGAATTGTTACTGAGGGCCACAGAACCGTTACTTAGGGCCACAGAAACGTTACTCAGGGACACAAAATTGTTACTGAGGGCCACATAACCGTTACTTAGGGCCACATAATTGTTACTCAGGGACAGACACAGAATTGTTACTGAGGGACACAGAATTGTTACTGAGGGCCACAACCGTTACTTAGGGCCACAGAATTGTTACTCAGGGACACAGAATTGTTACTGAGGGCCACAGAACCGTTACTTAGGGCCACAGAATTGTTACCCAGGGACACAGAATTGTTACTGAGGGCCACAGAACCGTTACTTAGGGCCACAGAACCGTTACTTAGGGCCACAGAATTGTTACTCAGGGACAGACACAGAATTGTTACTGAGGGACACAGAATTGTTACTGAGGGCCACAGAAACGTTAATCAGGGACACAGAATTGTTACTGAGGGCCACAGAACCGTTACTTAGGGCCACATAAAAGTTAATCAGGGACACAGAATTGTTACTGAGGGCCACAGAACCGTTACTTAGGGCCACAGAATTGTTACTCAAGGACAGACACAGAATTGTTACTGAGGGACACAGAATTGTTACTGAGGGCCACAGAAACGTTAATCAGGGACACAGAATTGTTACTGAGGGCCACAGAACCGTTACTTAGGGCCACATAAAAGTTAATCAGGGACACAGAATTGTTACTGAGGGCCACAGAACCGTTACTTAGGGCCACAGAATTGTTACTCAGGGACAGACACAGAATTGTTACTGAGGGACACAGAATTGTTACTGAGGGCCACAGAACCGTTACTTAGGGCCACAGAAACGTTAATCAGGGACACAGAATTGTTACTGAGGGCCACAGAACCGTTACTTAGGGCCACAGAATTGTTACTCACGGACAGACACAGAATTGTTTCTTGAGGGCCACAGAACCGTTACTTAGGGCCACAGAAACGTTAATCAGGGACACAGAATTGTTACTGAGGGCCACAGAACCGTTACTTAGGGCCACGTAAACGTTAATCAGGGACAGACACAGAATTGTTACTGAGGGACACAGAATTGTTACTGAGGGACACAGAATTGTTACTGAGGGCCACAGAACCGTTACTTAGGGCCACAGAATTGTTACTTAGGGACACAGAATTGTTACTGAGGGCCACAGAACCGTTACTTAGGGCCACAGAATTGTTACATAGGGACACAGAATTGTTACTGAGGGCCACAGAACCGTTACTTAGGGCCACAGATTTGTTACTTAGGGACACAGAATTGTTACTGAGGGCCACAGAACCGTTACTTAGGGCCACAGAATTGTTACTCGGACAGACACAGAATTGTTACTCAGGGACACAGAATTGTTACTGAGGGCCACAGAACCGTTACTTAGGGCCACAGAATTGTTACTCAGGGACACAGAATTGTTACTGAGGGCCACAGAACTGTTACTTAGGGCCACAGAATTGTTACTCAGGGACACAGAATTGTTACTGAGGGCCACAGAACTGTTACTTAGGGCCACAGAAAGGTTACTCAGGGACACAGAATTGTTACTGAGGGCCACAGAACTGTTACTTAGGGCCACAGAATTGTTACTCGGACAGACACAGAATTGTTACTCAGGGACACAAAATTGTTACTGAGGGCCACAGAACCGTTACTTAGGGCCACATAAATGTTAATCAGGGACACAGAATTGTTACTGAGGGCCACAGAACCGTTACTTAGGGCCACATAATTGTTACTCAGGGACAGACACAGAATTGTTACTGAGGGACACAGAATTGTTACTGAGGGCCACAGAACCGTTACTTAGGGCCACAGAATTGTTACTCAGGGACAGACACAGAATTGTTACTCAGGGACACAGAATTGTTACTCAGGGACACAGAATCGTTGAATTAGAGAGTATGTCAGACAACATGCAGAGGAGTGGCAGAGGAGGCAATGTTTTAGGAGCGAGCAGACGTGGCAGCAGAGGAAGGGGTCGAGGCAGCACTAGTCGCAGCCAGAGGCCATTGCTCCCGGTGTCATCCAGCGGTCGTGTCTCCACCGACAACCCTGCCGTCGTCGATTGGTTGGCTCGGTCGTCTTCCTCTTCCCAGGTCACCTCTGACACCTACAGCCAACGGTCGGTGGGTACGTCAGACACAACCGTTAGTTGGCATGGCCCGGGACCAAGCCCACTGAAATCACGTGTCCTCTACCTGCCCCTGTCCTTTGGTGTTCCCTCACCAAGCGAAGTATCGCATGCTGTGGGCTCAGCCCCACTGTACAGTGAGGAAGAGCTAACAGAGGGCGGTCAGGAATGGGGGGAGACATCCGCCTTTTCAGCAGCCAGGCGAAGAAGTAGTGGCGAGGAGAGTGGCTCGGTAGCCGGTCTAGAGACAGGTCTGTCTCCTGACCCAGACGCAGCCGAGGGGGCTAGTAGTGAGGCAGAGACCCTACTTGATGATGAGGAGGTTGATCGCACTTGGCAGCCTCGTCGTCATCAGGCAATTTCTTCCGCATCATCAGGAGAAGAGGGTGGCAGCTTGGCAGCGAGCAAAACAGTCGGTGGGTTGCCCAGGAGACAGCAGCAGGGTCGCAGCAGTGTCAGTGGAGCCAAACGGCCACGGAGTAGAGCACCAGCTCCACTGCAGCCTACCACCACGGCCAGTAGTGGTGCCGGTGTGCACGGAGGAAGCAGCAGTCAGCCAGTGAGGAGTATCGGGGGCAAAGTTTCCTACTCGGCGGCGTGGCAATTTTTTGTCAAGCCGCCCGAGGAAGTAAACGTAGCCATATGTCGACTATGTGGCCAGAAAGTCAAGCGTGGCCAGGGGGCCCATGTTGGGACTACAGCGTTGCGGCAGCATATGCAGCGTCGCCATTTGGTGGCCTGGGAAAACCGTGATAAAGATACGGCGGTTCTGCCCGCCCCAGCCCCCGCTCCATCACCCGCTCCGTTACTTGCTCCGTCACCTGACGCCAATCGCCCTCCATCAGCCAGTCAAGGCTCCAACACCTCTGCTGAGGGGAGTTGTCGCTCGTTGGCATCTTCCGCTCGTTCAGATGCTCCTTCTCCTGCTACTCCTCTTCACGGGTTCCGTCAGCAGTCTTTCTTGGAATCCGTTTCCAAGAGACAACAGTTTGCGAGCACGCACCCGACGGTGCAAAAGCTGAACGTCCTCCTGTCCAAGTTGCTGGTGCTGCAGTCCCTCCCTTTCCAAGTGGTGGACTCAGCACCTTTCCGAGAAATGATGGCTTGTGCCGCGCCGCGGTGGAGAGTGCCAAGCCGTCATTTCTTCGCCAAAAAGGCAGTGCCAGCCCTGCATTCACATGTAGAAGAGATGGTGGGCCAGTCTTTGAGCATGTCGGTCTCTGCCAACGTGCACGGTAGCGCCGACGTGTGGAGCTGTAACTACGGTCAGGGACAGTACATGTCATTTACGGCCCACTGGGTGAACGTGGTGCCGGCACAGCCGCACCAGCAACTTGGACAGGTCACGCCGCTTTTGCCTCCACGTTTGCACGTCCTTGGTCCGGCAAAGATGTCCGCCTCTACCACCTCTTCTTCCGCTGTGTCCTCAGCCGCCACCCCCGTGCCAAGTCCCATTACCCGACCGGCATATCACATGTGCAGGGCGCAACGGTGTCACGCTGTGCTGCACCTGGTATGCCTTGGCGAACGTAGTCACACAGGGGAGGAACTTCTCAGTGTAATGAACAGAGAAATCGACAGATGGCTGTCTCCGCGCAAACTCAAAATCGGAACCATGTTGACCGACAACGGAAAGAACATGTTGTCTGCTCTGCGTCAAGGAAGGTTGTGCCATGCGCCATGCATGGCTCACGTGTTCAATCTGGTTGTCAAGCGGTTCCTAAAATCCACCATCCCACTGCAAGACATCCTTAAAATGTCACGTAAACTTTGCATGCATTTCAGCCATTCCTACACCGCAAAGCACACCCTCCTTGAGCTGCAGCGGCAGAACGGAATTGCACAGCATCACCTGATCTGCGACGTTGCAACAAGGTGGAATTCAACCCTACACATGTTAGACCGCCTTTACGAACAGCGAAAGGCCATCACCGATTTCCTGATGTTACAAGCGGATAAAGGTACTCCCCTGTGTAACTTTGATGTCAGCCATTGGCAGCTCATGCGTGACACCTGCCGCTTGCTCAGGCCCTTTGAGGAGTCGGCAGGACTATGGGATGAACGACTGTCAGGGCTCCCAGGTATGACCAGAGGTGTGTGACTGAAGCAGGGAAACGCAGACTTCAGATATGTGATTAACAATGTAATTTATTAACACTAACAATACAAACATAAACGCAGTGCAATACTAAACATAATACAGTGCAAACAAACCCATCCAACCACCCACAGATAACAATACATACAAGCAAGCGTCGTCAGGCAGGCCGAGTCAATATCAATTGGGCAGGTAGGTACAGGGGGAGCAAGCGGAGAATGGTCGGGGTCACAGGCCAGGTTCAGCAGGTAGCAAGCAGCGTAGTACAGAGGGTCAGGCAGAGGAATGGTCAGGGTCACAAGCCAGGGATCAGAACAGGTAGCAAAGGGACAGAAACAGGATGCAGGACAGATACAGGGCCCAGGACAAACACAACACCAAGGCAGAGTCTGCAAGTCTGGCCATCCCTTAAATACACCAGTATCATCAGTTCCAGGTGTTAGCTGGCTGAAAGGTTGAGTCTCTGATTGCTGGGAGCACCCGCTGGCCAGCCCTGGTACTGCAGATCAAAAGGCAGGTGAGTCCCACCATTGCTGGCCAGTCCATTCCTGACAACGACGTCATTCCTCTGTTGCACGTCCTGGAACAAATGCTGTTAACAATGGCTGGTCAGGGTGCGGTAGACGTGGCGCACAGATCTCAACGCCACATGACCCCTGTGGGGGCAGGACAGGAAGAAGAGGAGGAGGTAGAGGAGGACATTGGTGCTCAGGAATTATTGAGTGAAATGGGTGGTTTTTCCACTCAGCGGACAGGAGTGGAGGAGCAGGAGCATCTGGTAGAGGAGGAGGAGGAGGAGACAGAGGACCCAGACGCACCGTGGCAGTATGCTGTGGAGATGGAGGCAGGGAGTCCCTCGCATTCCTTGGCACAAATGGCCCATAGCATGCTCGCTTGCTTGCGTAGCGACAGCCGAATAATAACCATCAGACAGAGGGATGACTTTTGGCTGTCCACCTTGTTGGACCCTCGCTACCGTTCAAAAATGGTGGCCTTTTTCACACCTGCTGAGAGGGAGGCCAAAATAACGTACTATAAAAACCACCTATGTAGTCAGTTGGTCTCTGCCTTTGTGCGCCAACGTCCATCCTCAGACACTGTGGGCCCTGTGCGCTCGCGTTCCGCTGCCATGGCATCAGGGGAGGGGTGGGGTGGTAGGAGCAGTGGCAGCTCCACCAGCAGCGGCTGCCTCAGTCTGCAGTCGATGATGAGTAGCTTTCTTCACCAGCGCAGTGAGGAAACTACTAACCAGCCGCAGCAGCAGCAGCATCAGGTGGACCTGGAGCAGGACCTCAAACAACAGGCTTGGGCCTACTTGGACAGCACCCTGCCAACCGAGGTAGACAATCCCCTTGACTACTGGGCAACGAAACTTGACCTTTGGCCCCAACTAGCTGAATTTGCCCTTAAAAGGCTGTCATGCCTGGCCAGTAGCGTGGCATCGGAGCGCGTGTTTAGTGCGGCAGGAGGTATTGTAACTCCGCGGAGGACACGACTGTCCACCCAAAGTGTGGAGAGACTCACGTTTGTGAAAATGAATCAGGCGTGGATTAGTCTGGATTTCAAACCACCAGTTCCTGACACAACTGACTAAATCCACCATGAATCATGCCTCAAACATGTGCCACTTTCAGGTCTCCTCACACACTGCTGGTGTGTTCCATTTTTTGTCATAGGGTGCTGGCAGATTACGGGCCTCCCATAGCTGCTGCCAGGCCCCTAATCTGCCATGGGCCCCTGTACCGCCTCCTCATGCTGCTGCCAGGTCCAGAGTCTCTCATGGGTCCCTGTACGGCCTCCCATTGCTGCTGTCTCCATCGCCACACTCTGCCATGTTCCACTTTCAGGTCTCCTCACACTGCTGGTGTGTTGAATTTTTTGACATAGGGTGCTGGCAGATTACGGGCCTCCCATAGCTGCTGCCAGGCCCCTAATCTGCCATAGGCCCCTATATACCGCCTCCTCATGCTGCTGCCAAGTCCAGAGTCTGTCATGGGTCCCTGTACGGCCTCCCATTGCTGCTGTCTCCATCGCCACACTCTGCCATGTGCCACTTTCAGGTCTCCTTACACTGCTGGTGTGTTGAATTTTTTGACATAGGGTGCTGGCAGATTACGGGCCTCCTATAGCTGCTGCCAGGCCCCTAATCTGCCATAGGCCCCTATATACCGCCTCCTCATGCTGCTGCCAAGTCCAGAGTCTGTCATGGGTCCCTGTACGGCCTCCCATTGCTGCTGTCTCCATCGCCACACTCTGCCATGTGCCACTTTCAGGTCTCCTCACACACTGCTGGTGTGTTGAATTTTTTGACATAGGGTGCTGGCAGATTACGGGCCTCCTATAGCTGCTGCCAGGCCCCTAACCTGCCATAGGCCCCTATATACCGCCTCCTCATGCTGCTGCCAAGTCCAGAGTCTGTCATGGGTCCCTGTACGGCCTCCCATTGCTGCTGTCTCCATCGCCACACTCTGCCATGTGCCACTTTCAGGTCTCCTCACACTGCTGGTGTGTTGAATTTTTTGACATAGGGTGCTGGCAGATTACGGGCCTCCTATAGCTGCTGCCAGGCCCCTAATCTGCCATGGGCCCCTATATACCGCCTCCTCATGCTGCTGCCAAGTCCAGAGTCTGTCATGGGTCCCTGTACGGCCTCCCATTGCTGCTGTCTCCATCGCCACACTCTGCCATGTGCCACTTTCAGGTCTCCTCACACTGCTGGTGTGTTGAATTTTTTGACATAGGGTGCTGGCAGATTACGGGCCTCCTATAGCTGCTGCCAGGCCCCTAATCTGCCATAGGCCCCTATATACCGCCTCCTCATGCTGCTGCCAAGTCCAGAGTCTGTCATGGGTCCCTGTACGGCCTCCCATTGCTGCTGTCTCCATCGCCACACTCTGCCATGTGCCACTTTCAGGTCTCCTCACACACTGCTGGTGTGTTGAATTTTTTGACATAGGGTGCTGGCAGATTACGGGCCTCCTATAGCTGCTGCCAGGCCCCTAATCTGCCATAGGCCTCTATATACCGCCTCCTCATGCTGCTGCCAAGTCCAGAGTCTGTCATGGGTCCCTGTACGGCCTCCCATTGCTGCTGTCTCCATCGCCACACTCTGCCATGTGCCACTTTCAGGTCTCCTCACACTGCTGGTGTGTTGAATTTTTTGACATAGGGTGCTGGCAGATTACCGGCCTCCCATAGCTGCTGCCAGGCCCCTAATCTGCCATAGGCCCCTATATACCGCCTCCTCATGCTGCTGCCAAGTCCAGAGTCTATCATGGGTCCCTGTACGGCCTCCCATTGCTGCTGTCTCCATCGCCACACTCTGCCATGTGCCACTTTCAGGTCTCCTCACACACTGCTGGTGTGTTGAATTTTTTGACATAGGGTGTTGGCAGATTACGGGCCTCCTATAGCTGCTGCCAGGCCCCTAATCTGCCATAGGCCCCTATATACTGCCTCCTCATGCTGCTGCCAAGTCCAGAGTCTGTCATGGGTCCCTGTACGGCCTCCCATTGCTGCTGTCTCCATCGCCACACTCTGCCATGTGCCACTTTCAGGTCTCCTCACACTGCTGGTGTGTTGAATTTTTTGACATAGGGTGCTGGCAGATTACGGGCCTCCTATAGCTGCTGCCAGGCCCCTAATCTGCCATGGGCCCCTATATACCGCCTCCTCATGCTGCTGCCAAGTCCAGAGTCTGTCATGGGTCCCTGTACGGCCTCCCATTGTTGCTGTCTCCATCGCCACACTCTGCCATGTGCCACTTTCAGGTCTCCTCACACACTGCTGGTGTGTTGAATTTTTTGACATAGGGTGCTGGCAGATTACGGGCCTCCTATAGCTGCTGCCAGGCCCCTAATCTGCCATAGGCCCCTATATACCGCCTCCTCATGCTGCTGCCAAGTCTAGAGTCTGTCATGGGTCCCTGTACGGCTTCCCATTGCTGCTGTCTCCATCGCCACACTCTGCCATGTGCCACTTTCAGGTCTCCTCACACTGCTGGTGTGTTGAATTTTTTGACATAGGGTGCTGGCAGATTACGGGCCTCCTATAGCTGCTGCCAGGCCCCTAATCTGCCATAGGCCTCTATATACCGCCTCCTCATGCTGCTGCCAAGTCCAGAGTCTGTCATGGGTCCCTGTACGGCCTCCCATTGCTGCTGTCTCCATCGCCACACTCTGCCATGTGCCACTTTCAGGTCTCCTCACACACTGCTGGTGTGTTGAATTTTTTGACATAGGGTGCTGGCAGATTACGGGCCTCCTATAGCTGCTGCCAGGCCCCTAATCTGCCATAGGCCTCTATATACCGCCTCCTCATGCTGCTGCCAAGTCCAGAGTCTGTCATGGGTCCCTGTACGGCCTCCCATTGCTGCTGTCTCCATCGCCACACTCTGCCATGTGCCACTTTCAGGTCTCCTCACACTGCTGGTGTGTTGAATTTTTTGACATAGGGTGCTGGCAGATTACGGGCCTCCTATAGCTGCTGCCAGGCCCCTAATCTGCCATGGGCCCCTATATACCGCCTCCTCATGCTGCTGCCAAGTCCAGAGTCTGTCATGGGTCCCTGTACTGCCTCCCATTGCTGCTGTCTCCATCGCCACACTCTGCCATGTGCCACTTTCAGGTCTCCTCACACTGCTGGTGTGTTGAATTTTTTGACATAGGGTGCTGGCAGATTACGGGCCTCCTATAGCTGCTGCCAGGCCCCTAATCTGCCATAGGCCCCTATATACCGCCTCCTCATGCTGCTGCCAAGTCCAGAGTCTGTCATGGGTCCCTGTACGGCCTCCCATTGCTGCTGTCTCCATCGCCACACTCTGCCATGTGCCACTTTCAGGTCTCCTCACACACTGCTGGTGTGTTGAATTTTTTGACATAGGGTGCTGGCAGATTACGGGCCTCCTATAGCTGCTGCCAGGCCCCTAATCTGCCATAGGCCTCTATATACCGCCTCCTCATGCTGCTGCCAAGTCCAGAGTCTCTCATGGGTCCCTGTACGGCCTCCCATTGCTGCTGTCTCCATCGCCACACTCTGCCATGTGCCACTTTCAGGTCTCCTCACACTGCTGGTGTGTTGAATTTTTTGACATAGGGTGCTGGCAGATTACCGGCCTCCCATAGCTGCTGCCAGGCCCCTAATCTGCCATAGGCCCCTATATACCGCCTCCTCATGCTGCTGCCAAGTCCAGAGTCTATCATGGGTCCCTGTACGGCCTCCCATTGCTGCTGTCTCCATCGCCACACTCTGCCATGTGCCACTTTCAGGTCTCCTCACACACTGCTGGTGTGTTGAATTTTTTGACATAGGGTGTTGGCAGATTACGGGCCTCCTATAGCTGCTGCCAGGCCCCTAATCTGCCATAGGCCCCTATATACTGCCTCCTCATGCTGCTGCCAAGTCCAGAGTCTGTCATGGGTCCCTGTACGGCCTCCCATTGCTGCTGTCTCCATCGCCACACTCTGCCATGTGCCACTTTCAGGTCTCCTCACACTGCTGGTGTGTTGAATTTTTTGACATAGGGTGCTGGCAGATTACGGGCCTCCTATAGCTGCTGCCAGGCCCCTAATCTGCCATGGGCCCCTATATACCGCCTCCTCATGCTGCTGCCAAGTCCAGAGTCTGTCATGGGTCCCTGTACGGCCTCCCATTGTTGCTGTCTCCATCGCCACACTCTGCCATGTGCCACTTTCAGGTCTCCTCACACACTGCTGGTGTGTTGAATTTTTTGACATAGGGTGCTGGCAGATTACGGGCCTCCTATAGCTGCTGCCAGGCCCCTAATCTGCCATAGGCCCCTATATACCGCCTCCTCATGCTGCTGCCAAGTCTAGAGTCTGTCATGGGTCCCTGTACGGCTTCCCATTGCTGCTGTCTCCATCGCCACACTCTGCCATGTGCCACTTTCAGGTCTCCTCACACTGCTGGTGTGTTGAATTTTTTGACATAGGGTGCTGGCAGATTACGGGCCTCCTATAGCTGCTGCCAGGCCCCTAATCTGCCATAGGCCTCTATATACCGCCTCCTCATGCTGCTGCCAAGTCCAGAGTCTGTCATGGGTCCCTGTACGGCCTCCCATTGCTGCTGTCTCCATCGCCACACTCTGCCATGTGCCACTTTCAGGTCTCCTCACACACTGCTGGTGTGTTGAATTTTTTGACATAGGGTGCTGGCAGATTACGGGCCTCCTATAGCTGCTGCCAGGCCCCTAATCTGCCATAGGCCTCTATATACCGCCTCCTCATGCTGCTGCCAAGTCCAGAGTCTGTCATGGGTCCCTGTACGGCCTCCCATTGCTGCTGTCTCCATCGCCACACTCTGCCATGTGCCACTTTCAGGTCTCCTCACACTGCTGGTGTGTTGAATTTTTTGACATAGGGTGCTGGCAGATTACGGGCCTCCTATAGCTGCTGCCAGGCCCCTAATCTGCCATAGGCCCCTATATACCGCCTCCTCATGCTGCTGCCAAGTCCAGAGTCTGTCATGGGTCCCTGTACGGCCTCCCATTGCTGCTGTCTCCATCGCCACACTCTGCCATGTGCCACTTTCAGGTCTCCTCACACTGCTGGTGTGTTGAATTTTTTGACATAGGGTGCTGGCAGATTACCGGCCTCCCATAGCTGCTGCCAGGCCCCTAATCTGCCATAGGCCCCTATATACCGCCTCCTCATGCTGCTGCCAAGTCCAGAGTCTATCATGGGTCCCTGTACGGCCTCCCATTGCTGCTGTCTCCATCGCCACACTCTGCCATGTGCCACTTTCAGGTCTCCTCACACTGCTGGTGTGTTGAATTTTTTGACATAGGGTGCTGGCAGATTACGGGCCTCCTATAGCTGCTGCCAGGCCCATAATCTGCCATGGGCCCCTATATACCGCCTCCTCATGCTGCTGCCAAGTCCAGAGTCTGTCATGGGTCCCTGTACGGCCTCCCATTGCTGCTGTCTCCATCGCCACACTCTGCCATGTGCCACTTTCAGGTCTCCTCACACTGCTGGTGTGTTGAATTTTTTGACATAGGGTGCTGGCAGATTACGGGCCTCCCATAGCTGCTGCCAGGCCCCTAATCTGCCATGGGCCCCTATACCGACTCCTCATGCTGTGACGTTGCAACAAGGTGGAATTCAACCCTACATATGTTAGACCGCCTTTACGAACAGCAAAAGGCCATCACAGATTTCCTGATGTTAAAAGCGGATAAAGGTACTCCCTGTGTAACTTAGATGTCAGCCATTGGCAGCTCATGCGTGACACCTGCGCTTGCTCAGGCCCTTTGAGGAGGCCACGCTATTCGTGAGTCGGCAGTACTATGGGATGAACGACGTCATTCCTCTGTTGCACGTCCTGGAACAAATGCTGTTAACAATGGCTGGTCAGGGTGCGGTAGACGTGGCGCACAGATCTCAACGCCACATGACCCCTGTGGGGGCAGGACAGGAAGAAGAGGAGGAGGTAGAGGAGGACATTGGTGCTCAGGAATTATTGAGTGAAATGGGTGGTTTTTCCACTCAGCGGACAGGAGTGGAGGAGCAGGAGCATCTGGTAGAGGAGGAGGAAGAGGAGACAGAGGACCCAGACGCACCGTGGCAGTATGCTGTGGAGATGGAGGCAGGGAGTCCCTCGCATTCCTTGGCACAAATGGCCCATAGCATGCTCGCTTGCTTGCGTAGCGACAGCCGAATAATAACCATCAGACAGAGGGATGACTTTTGGCTGTCCACCTTGTTGGACCCTCGCTACCGTTCAAAAATGGTGGCCTTTTTCACACCTGCTGAGAGGGAGGCCAAAATAACGTACTATAAAAACCACCTATGTAGTCAGCTGGTCTCTGCCTGTCTGCGCCAACGTCCATCCTCAGACACTGTGGGCCCCGTGCGCTCGCGTTCCGCTGCCATGGCAGCAGGGGAGGGGTGGGGTGGTAGGAGCAGTGGCAGCTCCACCAGCAGCAGCTGCCTCAGTCTGCAGTCGATGATGAGTATCTTTCTTCACCAGCGCAGTGAGGAAACTACTAACCAGCCGCAGCAGCAGCAGCATCAGGTGGACCTGGAGCAGGACCTCAAACAACAGGCTTAGGCCTACTTGGACAGCACCCTGCCAACCGAGGTAGACAATCCCCTTGACTACTGGGCAACGAAACTTGACCTTTGGCCCCAACTAGCTGAATTTGCCCTTAAAAGGCTGTCATGCCCGGCCAGTAGCGTGGCATCGGAGCGCGTGTTTAGTGCGGCAGGAGGTATTGCAACTCCGCGGAGGACACGACTGTCCACCCAAAGTGTGGAGAGACTCACGTTTGTGAAAATGAATCAGGCGTGGATTAGTCTGGATTTCAAACCACCAGTTCCTGACACAACTGACTAAATCCGCCATGAATCATGCCCCAAACATGTGCCACTTTCAGGTCTCCTCACACTGCTGGTGTGTTCCATTTTTTGTCATAGGGTGCTGGCAGATTACGGGCCTCCCATAGCTGCTGCCAGGCCCCTAATCTGCCATGGGCCCCTATACCGCCTCCTCATGCTGCTGCCAAGTCCAGAGTCTCTCATGGGTCCCTGTACGGCCTCCCATTGCTGCTGTCTCCATCGCCACACTCTGCCATGTGCCACTTTCAGGTCTCCTCACACTGCTGGTGTGTTCCATTTTTTGTCATAGGGTGCTGGCAGATTACGGGCCTCCCATAGCTGCTGCCAGGCCCCTAATCTGCCATGGGCCCCTATACCGCCTCCTCATGCTGCTGCCAGGTCCAGAGTCTCTCATGGGTCCCTGTACGGCCTCCCATTGCTGCTGTCTCCATCGCCACACTCTGCCATGTGCCACTTTCAGGTCTCCTCACACTGCTGGAGTGTTCCATTTTTTGTCATAGGGTGCTGGCAGATTACGGGCCTCCCATAGCTGCTGCCAGGCCCCTAATCTGCCATGGGCCCCTATACCGCCTCCTCATGCTGCTGCCAGGTCCAGAGTCTCTCATGGGTCCCTGTACGGCCTCCCATTGCTGCTGTCTCCATCGCCACACTCTGCCATGTGCCACTTTCAGGTCTCCTCACACTGCTGGTGGGTTCCATTTTTTGTCATAGGTTGCTGGCAGATTACGGGCCTCCCATAGCTGCTGCCAGGCCCCTAATCTGCCATGGGCCCCCCGTACCGACTCCTCATGCTGCTGCCAGGCCCGTAATCTGTCATGGGCCCCTGTTGTCGCTTGTTGGCATATTCCGCTCGTTCAGATGCTCCTTCTCCTGCTACTCCTCTTCACGGATTCCGTCAGCAGTCTTTCTTGGAATCCGTTTCCAAGAGACAACAGTTTGCGAGCACGCACCCGACGGTGCAGAAGCTGAACGTCCTCCTGTCCAAGTTGCTGCTGCCAGGCTCGTAATCTGTCATGCGCCCCTGTACCGCCTCCTCATGCTGCTGCCAGGTCCAGAGTGTGTCATGGGCCCCCGTACCGACTCCTCATGCTGCTGCCAGGCCCGTAATCTGTCATGGGCCCCTGTACCGCCTCCCCATGCTGCTGCCAGGTCCAGAGTGTGTCACGGGTCCCTGTACGGCCTCCCATTGCTGCTGCCAGGCCCATAATCTGCCATGGGCCCCCGTACCGACTCCTCATGCTGCTGCCAGGCCCGTAATCTGTCATGGGCCCCTGTACCGCCTCCTCATGCTGCTGCCAGGTCCAGAGTGTGTCATGGGTCCCTGTACGGCCTCCCATTGCTGCTGTCTCTATCGCCACACTCTGCCATGTGCCACTTTCAGGTCTCCTCACACTGCTGGTGGTTTCCATTTTTGTCATAGGGTGCTGTATGGCCTCCCATTGCTGCTGCCTCCACCGCCACACTGTGGCTCCACACTCTGGTTTTGGCCCCGTGACTGCCCAAATGAGTGAAGTGTGCGGTGATTCTAAGATCGACGGCACTCATCTGCATGTCATACTGACAGACAGTATTATTTCTCTTCCCCAGCAGACTCCAAGGGCATTTAAATTAAAGGTACAGTGTTCTGCACTAATATTAAGTCTCTCTGAAGCCTAGAAACACCCTTTTTTAAGTTAAATTCACAGCGAATATATTCGACTCGAATCGAAATTTTTCCACGAATTCGCCGAATCAGTCGAATCGAATTTTTGAATACTTCGCTCATCTCTATTTATAGCCATCACAGAGGCTTGGTACCTGCCTGCCGCTACCTTAGGAACATAGAAATCATGCATGTATTTTCCATATATCGATCAGATTTAATATATGAGCTTTAGCCTTCTGTAAACAGTGGGCAGATAAAACTAGTAGGGGAAATCTTTGTTCAAACCGCCTCTAATTATTCTTGGTTAATCAAAGGAGAGGCTTGTGTCAACCTCTAAGTACCAAGAAGCTCTCTGCACAACCGGAGTGTAGACAGAAGATGTTGAAAGAGTGATTTCAATCTCATCATTGATATTTAAGGTCTGTACAACATTTTGTTTGCTTTTATAATATTCAGGTATTTAATTTTTTTTTTTTTTCATTTTAGTACGTTTTGCATGTTTACTGTTGTATTACCTAGATTGCATTGTATTATTTTTTGGGGGTTTTTTTTTTTTGCTTTGTGATGCCATAAAGGTATATCATTTCTAGTCTTATTTCTCACTTTTTGAAACTTTGTTTCATCGGATACAGAAGGCAGTTTTATAAACATTCAACTCCATTGCTTATGTTCATCCTGCATGCTGTTGGGTGGGCCTCCCAAGCATTCTCGTCCACCCTTCATTGTGAAACCATTTAGCAAAAATGCATCATATTTTTTCTCTCTTGCATGCACAGGTAGTCATTATTGAAGGCTCATGTGGTTACTTTCATATCTTGGGAATGATTCCAACCCAGGGAAGAATATGATTTGAGTCAAAACAAAACCAACTGCATACAATTTTTTTAAAAACTACCAAAATGACAAACTTAAAAAACTCGATCCACTTGGACAAATTAAAGATTTTCTAAGATATAAAAAAGGCAAAATGTATTTTTTAGATTTGGATAGTGCAGTGATATGTTAGAATCCCTGTCAGGTTTTAATCGTTGTCTCCAATTGTTCTGATTACTAGTGCCACCAGGAAAACAAACTCTAAATCCAACATTCCCCTTTCCTCCCCTGTCACAATTTTTCTTTTGGTGTCAGGAAAACCTGTCAGAAGCGATTCATGCTGATAGCAGAGGAAGGAGGAAGCAAACAGAAATGACACTTAGTGCTCTGGACTGAGACAATGACGGACTTTAGAGTTCATATTTCATGTCTGAGGTTTAGAGATCCAAATAACCAGATTTATTTGTTGGTTTCCTGCTATGACTTACCTAATACTAAGTCTTCCATATATTGCACGTATAGGAAATCCCCTCTTGGCGCACAATATACAATAGATGAGAAATGACAACTTGATATCTTCCAGGCAACCTTCTAGGTCAGGGTTTCTCAACCAGGGTTCCTCCAGAAGATGTTAGTGGTTCCTTGAGCAATGAGCAATTTCTGCCTCTCAGATAAGTTCCCACTGACACCATTGATGTTTTTTAGCTATCTGCAAGGCGGTAATTCTTCCCAGTGTCCATTAGGGGTAAGGAGCGTTCTTCCCAATGACCATTACACTAATGTATCATGAGTTGTAGATATAGTACTTTTTAGCAGGGTTCCTTAAGACCAGAAAGTTTTTTCAAGGGTTCCTCTGGTCTGAAAAGGTTTAGAAAGTCTGACAGCTAATATCTAAGGGACGGGGGCACCCGGTGACATCAACCGGGTGACCCCACATCCTTCTGAAGTCATCATGTGCTGTGATTGGCCAAAGCATTGCACCTGACCATCACACTAATGTATCATGAGTTGTAGATTTTTAGCAGGGGTTCCTTAAGACCAGAAAGTTTTTTCAAGGGTTCCTCTGGTCTGAAAAGGTTTAGAAAGTCTGACAGCTAATATCTAAGGGGCGGGGGCACCCAGTGACATCAACCGGGTGACCCCGCCCCCTTGTGAAGTCATCATGTGCTGTGATTGGCCAAAGCATTGCACCTGACCATCACACTAATGTATCATGAGTTGTAGATATAGTAGTTTTTAGCAGGGTTCCTTAAGACCAGAAAGTTTTTTCAAGGGTTCCTCTGGTCTGAAAAGGTTTAGAAAGTCTGACAGCTAATATCTAAGGGATGGGGGCACCCGGTGACATCAACCTGGTGACCCCACCTCCTTGTGAAGTCATCATGTGCTGTGATTGGCCAAAGCATTGCACCTGACCATCACACTAATGTATCATGAGTTGTAGATTTTTAGCAGGGGTTCCTTAAGACCAGAAAGTTTTTTCAAGGGTTCCTCTGGTCTGAAAAGCTTGAGAAAGTATGACAGCTAATATCTAAGGAACGGGGGCACCCGGTGACATCAACCTGGTGACCCCACCTCCTTGTGAAGTCATCATGTGCTGTGATTGGCCAAAGCATTGCACTTGACCCATGGTCAGGTGCATTGCTTTGGCCAATCACAATGCACTGTCAGAACGCAGATTGTGGGGTGTGGTGGGTGAACAGCCCACCAAACGCCCTTACCATTCGTGTGTTCATCAAACACACAAACAGAAAATGTTTGAGTTGAACTTACGTTCGACTCAAACATCAAGCCCGACACTAGTAAGTAGGTACAGTATATTAAATTTTCCCCATTTTAAACTTTTTTTTTTTTATTTCTTCAATTGCCTCCTGGTTTCTGGCCAAGGTCAAAATGATGTCATACATCCCTTTAGCCATCATGGGCATTTTTTACAGCCAGGTGTGAACTGACCATTTGGAAACTCGGGCACTGCCCGAGGGCCCGGGGTCAGTAGGGGGCCCCATGAGATGCCCCTGGTACCTTTTTCATAGGCTTTTTTGAGTTTGGGCAAGGACACAGGGGCCCCATGATCCCCTATTGCCCAGGGGCCCCATGAGTTGTCAGTCCGCCCATGTTTACAGCTAAGTACACCATCCTATCTGCAAGCTTGAGCTAAGGGCAGATGGATTCTAGGAAGTAAATGCTATATGAACCGTCTGCCCTTACGAAAGATGGCCACAGCTAGAAATGCTAGGGGATTTTTTTTCAAAGTGATTTCTCGACAACATAAAGCATGGAGACATGGATGGTGTGACAGGAGTGACTTTTGGGGGTGGGGGGGCCTCTGTATCATCTCCCCAAATCATTATGTTTAACCCACCCTGTGCCTGTTTAAGGGTACAGGGTGTACATGTGAATGTCCCAGTATTGTGCATTTGTGTGTTGTCCTTTGTCTAGGCCACATGGCTGTCCATTGTCTGTGTGCCATGTGCTACCCCTCATTGTGCTGTGCCTTGCTGGCCAGCCAACTATTATGGGATGTACTATTTGTGTATTGGTGTAGGGGTTGGTCAATGTCCTTCATCCCATTGTTCTGTGTCTTGGTGGGATGGGGAGGGGTGATGATGTATTTCCTGTTCCTGGTTGTCTTTCCCCACCCTCTGTATAAAACATGTTGTTTGTGTAAAATAAAGTTGATTTGGCTTTCTGTATTAAGAAGAGCTGGGTGCTGTCTTTTTCCTGAGGGATTTCAAGGGTGTGGTCCGTGGAAGGTGTTCGGACAGGGGAAGCTGTGTCTGGGTTCCGGTTCCGTTACAGATGGATGGGGGAGTTTGCTCCGAATATTAAAAATTAATTAATAGAGTTTTCAATTTGTGGAGTTCAGATACAGTTGAGTTTCACTTTAAATAAAATCTAGTCTCAGCTTATGGTTAGACTTGACAAGTTATAGCAAGAAGAAGTTATTCCACTCCCACAGCTGTTGGCTTGGTCTGCCGTCCCACGTGGCCCCGCCATTGCCACGCTATCTTATTTCACCCGTTAATTAAGATTTGAAATTATCACCTTGTACCGATCATTTATAACCCTCACATGACCACATGGCTGTCTTATCATTGTAACATCCACATTTACAATGGGCTCGGTATTATCGTGCTAAGTCTACATACATGGTTACATAGAGTAGATACATAGCAATGATGATAAAGACCAAAGTTTATTAGGTTGAAGCTTTTCCAATTTATATTATGGCTTTTGATCCGGAAGAAGCAAAATAAAACACCAGTGAAAAAGCAGAAATATTTACCACAAAGTGCATAGTTGCCAGCTAAAGGTGAGAAACTACCCAGTACTAGGGATGAGAGATTTTCTTTTCCCTAAATTTTGGTGAAATTTGGTTGAGGTGATTGTAGCCGTATTAGTGCATTTGCGACAGAAACAATAGAGTACTGTCCGTGATACTTTTTTTATTTGCACTAACATACAATTTTGAGGACAAGCTTTCGGGGAGTGTCCCCTTCTTCAAGGTCCAAGCAGTACTGTACAGTACTACAAGTAATTACCGGCCTGGACCCGGTGATTGATAGCCATGGCTGCGAATGGCTCACGTGTGCCCCCTACCTGGAGATGCAAAATCACGTATGTATATGTGATTTTGTGCACCTATGTATATATATATATATAATTTTGTGCACCCATATATATACGTGATTTTGTGAACCCATGTATGCATGATTTTGCGCACCCATGTATATATATATACCTGATTTTGTGCACCCATGTGTATATACGTGATTTTGTGCACCCATGTATATATACGTGATTTTGTGCACCCATGTGTATATACGTGATTTTGTGCACCCATGTGTATATACGTGATTTTGTGCACCCATGTGTATATACGTGATTTTGTGCACCCATGTGTATATACGTGATTTTGTGCACCCATGTATATATACGTGATTTTGTGCACCCATGTATATATACGTGATTTTGTGCACCCATGTGTATATACGTGATTTTGTGCACCCATGTATATATACGTGATTTTGTGCACCCATGTATATATACGTGATTTTGTGCATCCATGCCACCCTGTAGCAGTATTTCTGCTATAGGGCAGACGGGAACACCCAACTTCCATCTGACTCTCTGGGCAGAAGGGAAACAGATCCCCATCCGTCTCTCTTTGGCAGAACAGATCGGATTGGATGTAGGAGGGTGTAAATGGTCCAGTGTCCCCAAATGGGGGAGCACATTTTTTACCGACAACCTGAAAAATGACATTAAAAGACAATCAATATTTAAACAGTATAAACACAATATGGAAACACTGACAATACCCATAACAAGTAAATTGACTGGTATACACCAGGGGCAAACTGACAATTCATGGGGCCCCCGGGCAATAGGGGATCATGGGGCCCCTGTGTCCTTGCCCAAACTCAAAAAAGCCTATATAAAAGGTACCAGGGGCATCTCATGGGGCCCCCTACTGACCCCGGGCCCTCGGGCAGTGCCCGAGTTTCCAAATGGTCAGTCCGCCCCTGGTCGGGAGAACACAAATGTATGGATCAGCTTCTCATCTACAGTGTATGTTAGGATAGGACGCAGCCCAGCAATGCTTCTCAAGTTTACACTTACAAAAGTCACCACAGTGTGACAAATTATCAGCCCCTGATATGTACATACAATTGTAGAAATCACTGATTTTCAGAAAGTGTCTGTAAATTTACTGACGGTTAGCAACCCTAAAACGGACACATGTCCACCTACACCCGCCGCTCCATAGAGGAGAATGGAGGTCCTGATTTGGTCAACCTGTAAAATGCTCAAACGGACCCAACTGAAACGTCAATATAAACGAGGCCTTACTACTGCACAGATGGGTGGAGCAGGAGAGGTAAGTGTCCATAGCAGGAGAGGTAAGTGTCCATAGCAGGAGAGGTAAGTGTCCATAGCAGGAGAGGTAAGTGTTCATGTTCTACATGGCGGTGACAGCTTTATTTTTGGTACTAGTTTTACACATAGAAAGGTACAAAAAAAGTAATTGCAGCTCTTATCAGTGACCTGTTTTTTTTTTTCAGTATGCTTCAGAAGTTTCAAGGACCAAAACAAATCAACAGAGGAATTGACTAAATTCATCCTCCCCAATATTAAGTTCCGAGTGAACCATCATGTCCTATTTTCCAGGATCGGACGCCCTCTTTTTGTTCGTCTACATCTTCACATTTGTAACAGGACTTCCCCTGAACATAGCAGCCCTGTGTACGCTCATCAAAAAATTTAGGCAAGGTGTCCTACCAGTGGACATCCTGTTGGTCAACTTGACCATTTCCGATTTGCTTCTTTTGATGTTTCTTCCTTTCCGCATGTTGGAAGCCGCATCTGGCATGCAGTGGAATATGCCGTATGTGTTATGTCCTTTGTCATCGTTTATGTATTTCAGCAGCATTTACATCACCTCTCTCTTCCTCATGGCCATCAGCGTGGAGAGGTATCTTGCTGTTGCCTTTCCTATCAAATACGCGCTTCTCCGGAAACCAATCTACTCTGTGCTGACTAGCCTCTTCATCTGGTTCATTGGATCTGTTCACTGCAGTATTGTATACATCGTGGAGCATGTTCTTCCCAATAATATGACGGAACACAACAATATGACGTGCTACAGTACGTTTTCTCCACGCCAGCTCAAGATTCTACTCCCGGTCAGGCTAGAAATGAGTTTGCTCCTGTTCCTCATCCCATTTTTGATCACCGTCTTCTGTTATGCCAATTTCATCAAGATCGTCCTGTCTCAGCCTCGCTTGGAGAAAAGAAGAAAAATGAGAGCCATCTGCCTAGTGGTGGTCACCCTCATTAATTTCATTCTTTGTTTCATGCCCTATAATTTATCACATGTTGTGGGGTTTTTCCAGGGCGATAGTCCACAGTGGAGAGTCTACGCTCTGCTATTAAGCACCTTCAACGCATCATTGGATCCCATCATATTCTACTTCTCATCTGCTTCCTTTAAGAAAGTCTTTTTGGAGGAACTGGTGGACATTTTAAAAATGTTGCATTTGGGAAAATGGGGCTTTAAAATTTGTATTGCACCTTGTGATAGAGAGAATAAAAAGATACATTTTTCATCATAGAATACAGAACTACATACTATATATCAGGGGTCTTTAAACTTTCTAAACAAAGGGATGGTTTACTGTCCTTCAGACTTTAGGGGGGGCCGGACTGTGGCCATTGGGATAAGAAATTGTCCTGACGTCAGTGGGAGTAAACATCGCCTCTTTGGCATGAAGGGGAGGAATAGTGTCCCATCGTTGGACTAACTGGGAAGAATAATGCTCCATCATTTTTGTCAGTGGGATGAATAGTGCCCCATCATTGGTATCAGTGGGAGGAATAGTGCCCCATCATTAGTGTCAGTGGGAGGAATAGTGTCCCATCATTAGTGTCAGTGGGAGGAATAGTGTCCCATCATTAGTGTCAGTGGGAGGAATAGTGTCCCATCGTTGGACTAAGTAGGAAGAATAATGCCTCATCGTAGAGGCCAGTTGGTGGAATAGTGCCTCATCATTGGTGTCAGTGGGAGGAATAGTTCCCCATCGTTGGTGTCAGTGGGAGGAATAGTGCCCCATCATTGGTATCAGTGGGAGGAATAGTGTCCAATCATTGGTATCAGTGGGAGGAATAGTTCCCTATCATTGGTATCACTGGGAGGAATAGTGCCCCATCATTGGTGTCAGTGGGAGGAATAGTGCCCCATCATTGGTGTCAGTGGGAGGAATAGTGCCCCATCATTGGTGTCAGTGGGAGGAATAATGCCCCATCATCGGTGTCAGTGGGAGGAATAATGCCCCATCATCGGTGTCAGTGGGAGGAATAGTGCTCTGCTGTTGCTGTCAATAACAGGAATTGCGCCCCATTGCCAGTGTCTGTAGGAGGAAAAGTGTCCCAGGGGCTGGACAAAGGCAAGCAAAGGGTCGCATCTAGCCCCCAGGCTACAGTTTGAAGACCACTGCTATATATATATATATATATATATATATATATATAGTTGTTAGCTGTCTTTGACACCAGGAACAGTCCCAAATACACCCCCAAAAGATGTTGGTTTTGGATGCTGATGCTATTTAAAGTTAAAACAAAATTCATCCCTATGGTAATGGTTGGATTTGATTGTACCTAAAAGAATAGAACATACATGAGAGAGAAGTGAAATTCAAATAAGTAATTAGTCACTTTTTCAGAGGTACCATCCTAAACAAGGATCCAAAAAAAGAACCATGAATATCAGTCACAACTCTATGTTTTTATTGTTACATCCTTAATAAAATTAATAAAATTTCAGGCATACAAAAAAAATCACCAATAAAGTACACAGATAAATATAGATATAGATATAGATATAGTTTTCCATATTTTTTTTCCCCTTAACTATTTCTATAATTTTCTATATTTCTGAGATTTTTTTTTCAAATATTATTATTCATATTAAAAAATTGGAACAAAAATGCCTTTATTTAGTTTGTAAATAACTTTGCCATGCTTTGTACCAGAATCATCATGTTTATTGTCATTTTAAACAGGAAAAATTATAGAATAAAATGTATACTTTTTTATCTATATTAACAATAAATGAACACCAATCAAAGTGGGATAATTTGCTTTTTTATTTTGTTGTTACTTTTTTGTCTATGGATTGCATAAAAAATAAAATCATTTTTGCATGATAATACTCCCAACAAAAGCCTGGTTTGTTTAAAACAAATTAAAAATATGTATTATTAAAATTATACAGGATTTATATATTATTTTTATTATTATTATTATTATACAGGATTTATATATTATTATTATTACTATACAGGATTTATATATTATTATTATACAGGATTTATATATTATTATTATTATTATACAGGATTTATATATTATTATTATACAGGATTTATATATTATTATTATTATTATTATTATTATTATTATTATACAGGATTTATATATTATTATTATACAGGATTTATATATTATTATTATTATTATTATTATACAGGATTTATATATTATTATTATTATACAGGATTTATATATTATTATTATACAGGATTTATATATTATTATTATTATTATTATTATTATTATTATACAGGATTTATATATTATTATTATACAGGATTTATATATTATTATTATTATACAGGATTTATATATTATTATTATACAGGATTTATATATTATTATTATTATAATTATTATTATTTGACAGGATTTATATATTATTATTATTATACAGGATTTATATATTATTATTATACAGGATTTATATATTATTATTATTATTATACAGGATTTATGGTGCCAACAGTTTGCTCAGCGCTTTACAATATAACTGGAGACAATACAGCAACAATACAGTTCAATACAAGAGGGTTAGAGGGACCTGATCCTTGGAGCTTACAATCTAAGAGATTATTTTGTTATCTTAAACTCTTTATGACCCCTTAACACATATGTGTGATGGCTTTATCTGTGTCATATTGCACATATGCGTCACTGGGCTGCCAATGTTTATGTGCTGGGAGCGTGCTCACTGCGGGCTCCCAAGAAAAAGACTAAGCAGACAAAAACAGCTCCGGTCCAGATCAAAGATCGGTAGCAGGCGGGATCGGCTTTTGATCATGTGACCATTGTGACAGTGATCACATGATCTGAAGCTGGTCCTGCCTGCTACTGAATATTAGCCCAGTCTTTGACAGCTCAGTCTTTGTCCTGGGAACACACAGTAAGCATGCTCCTGGCACATTAACATTGGCTGTCCCTGGGGACTTCTTTCCCTGAGAAATGCAGGGGGAAAAATCCCCGACCCTTTTGTAAAATTGCACAGCACCAAATTGCACATCTGCTAAAGAGCAGCGCGTTTCTGTGCATGTCAGGAAAGCGCACAATTTCGCGTGTTTCCGACATGCATGGTGCAAAATCTGGTGCAGCTCTGAACAGAAACCAATCAGCTTCCAGGTTTTATTGTCAAAGCTTAACTGAACCAGCTGAAGTTAAAAGCTGATTGGCTCCCATGCACAGCTGCACCAGAAATTGAGTGCTCCAGTTTTAGGAATTCACCCCCAAAGTCAGGGCCAGGACAAGAGGTGGGCAGTGGGGGTGGCTGTCCTAGGCGTATTGGGAATTTGGGGGGGTTGTGAAAGAAGGGGTGATTTGGAGGGGGGATTTATACTAGGAGGGTGGATTTGTGTTAGGAAGGGGTATGGGGGGGGGGGGCTGTGCTAGAAGGGATGATTTTGAAGATTTGTACTGGGAGGGGAAATTTGAAGGGGGGGTGGGTAATTAGCGCTAGGAGAGGGGATTTGGGGGGACTTGTGCTGGGGGAGGGGGATTTGGAGGGGGGATAGGATTGTGCTCAGAGGAGAAATTTGAGGGGTAGAGGATTTCTGCTAGGAGAGGGCATGTAAGGGGATTTGTGCTGGGGGAGGGGGATTTGGAGGGGGAGAGGATTTATGCTCAGAGGGAAATTTGAGAGGTAGAGGATTTGTTCTAGGAGGGAGGATTTGGGGGTATTTGTGCTGATGGAGGGGGAAGAGGATTTATGCTGAGAGGGGAAATTTGAGGGGTGGAGGAGTTGTTCTAGGAGAGAGGATTTGGGGGTATTTGTGCTGGGGAGGGAGATTTGTAGGGGGATTTGGAGGGGGGAGATGATTTGTGCTAGGAGAGGGGATTTGCTGGGATTTGTGCTGGGGATTTGTGCTGGGGGAGGGAGATTTTGAGGGGGGAGAGGATTATGCTCAGAGGAGAAATTTGAGAGGTAGAGGATTTGTGCTAGGAGAGAGGATTTGGGGGGATTTGTGCTTGGAGAGAGGGATTTGGAGGGGGAAGAGGATGTATGCTCAGAGGGAATATTTGAGGTGGTGAAGAATTTGTGCTAGGAGAGGGGATTTGGGGGGATTTGTGCTGGGGGAAGGGGATTTGGAGGGGGAAGAGGATTTATGCTCCGAGGGGAAATTTGAGGGGTGGAAGATTTGTTCTTGGAGAGAGGATTTGGGGGTATTTGTGCTGGGGGAGGGGCATTTGGAGGGGGGAGAATTTATGCTCAGTGGGGAAATTTGACACCTGGAGGATTTGTTCTAGGAGAGAGGATTTGGGGGTATTTGTGCTGGGGAGGGAGATTTTTAGGGGGATTTGGAGGGGGAGATGATTTGTGCTAGGAGAGGGGATTTGTGCTGGGGTAGGGGGATTTGGACGGGGGAGAGGGTTTATGCTCAGAGGGGAAATTTGAGGAGTAGAGAATTTGTGCTAGGAGAGGGGATTTGGGGGGACTTGTACTGGGGGAGGGGGATTTGGAGGGGGGAGAGGATTATGCTGAGAGGGGAAATTTTTAAGGCTGGAGGACTTGAGCTAGGAGAGGGGATTTTGGGGAGGGAGAGGATTTGTGCTGGTAGATGGGATTTGCACTGGAAGAGGGAGAATGTTTTGAGGGGGAGAATTTTGGAAATGTATGCTTAAATGGCAAGTGTAAAGATTAGTGCTCCAAATTTTTTTGGAGGGGATTTCTGTTGACAGGTAATGCTCATAGGATTCGGATGGGGGGGGGGGATGCCATTTGGCATCTTAGCCTTGGGTGCTAGATGACCTTGTCCTGGCACTGCCCACAGTATATCCACACATTTGGAGTATACATACACACACAAACGGGGATCAACAGGTTTTCAATCACATTCTTACTATGTCACCCTCTGCTGTGTCATAATTCATATATTAGAAAAGAAAAGGCAAAACAAATTAAAACATTTCTTTTACAGAAGAAACAATGTTTTTGACTTACTTTTTCCTTTGCTTTGACATATTTCTGTGCAGCTTGTTGAAACAATTGTTGATCTTCCCATCCTTGCAGAGGACAACAATGCCTGTCTTCGGAAAAAAAAAAAATGCAACCTTTGCCTTCCTTACCAATAGAAATGTCCAAAGAGCCCACCATGTACAAAAGAACTATAACTATACCAAAGAGCAAATTTGTTTTGCAATTTTCTACAACTTGAACCGTTTTCATTCATATTAACAGTATTTACAAATGGTTTGAAAGTTGCATAAATTTGGCAAATAATTTCCCTTATTGGTAATTTTGTTGGTGGCTTATTTTGAAGTAATACTGAATTTGTGGATGGCAATCGGAATTGGAAAGGTTTTGGAAAACTGCTACCAGTAAAGGTAAAATTAAAATTACAAGTCCAGGTAAAGTATTAAAAGTATCCCTGGGGAGCAAAAGATCACCTTGAATGTGAAGGGTGAAGCAGTGAGAAGGAGGAGAATCGTGTGGAAGCCACATACAAGGTGCCTTGGAAACAGCTGCATCCTACATCTGTGTCTAGGGATTTCCATTCCATAGTTGTCCTTTGTTGGGACAGCCCAATGCTTTATTATGTCCTAGTAGAAAGTGTAGGTTAGGACTGGGATTCCCAGGTAGGCAACGCAAGAGCCAAAGGAGACATGAAGCCGCTGCCTGGCAGCAGGCCTTGCCTTCCTTACCAATGGAAATGTCCAAAGAGCCCACCATGTACAAAAGGACTATAAATATATCAAAGAGGAAATTTGTTTTGCAATTTTCTACAACTTGAATCATTTTCATTTATATTAGCAGTATTTACAAATGGTTTGAAAGTTGTATAAATTTGGCAAACAATTTCCCTTACTGGTAGTTTTGTACAGGGTGGCTTATTTTGAAGTAATACTGTATTTGTGGATGGCAACCTGAATTGGAAAGGTTTTGGAAAACTGCTACCAGTAAAGGTAAAATTAAAAATGATAAGTCCAGGTAATGTATTAAAAGTCTCCCTGGGGAGCAAAAGATCACCTTGAAGCAGTGAGAAGATGTAGGGAGGAGAATCGTGTGGAAGCCACATATGAGGTGCTTTGAAAATGGTTGCATCCTACAACTGTGTCCAGGGATTTCCATTCCATAGTTGGCCTTTGTTGGGACAGCCCAATGCTTTATTATGTCCTAGTAGAAAGTGTAGGTTAGGACTGGGATTCCCAGGTAGGCAACGCAAGAGCTGAAGGAGACAGGTAGTCGCGGCCTGGCAGCAGGCCTAGCCTTCCTTACCAATTGAAATATCAAAAGAGCCCACCATGTACAAAAGGACTATAAATATATCAAAGAGGAAATTTGTTTTGCAATTTTCTACAACTTGAACTGTATTCATTTATATTAGCAGTATTTACAAATGGTTGAAAGTTGTATAAATTTGGCAAAAATTTCCCTTACTGGTAGTTTTGTACATGGTGGCTTCTTTTGAAGTAATACTGTATTTGTGGATGGCAACCTGAATTGGAAAGGTTTTGGAAAACTGCTACCAGTAAAGGTAAAATTAAAAATGATAAGTCCAGGTAACGTATTAAAAGTCTCCCTGGGGAGCAAAAGATCACCTTGAATGTGAAGGGTGAAGCAATGAGAAGCTGTTGGGAGGAGAATTGTGTGGAAGCCACATATGAGGTGCTTTGGAAATGGTTGCATCCTACAACTGTGTCTAGGGATTCCCATTCCATAGTTGGCCTTTGTTTGGACAGCTCAATGCTTTATTATGTCCTAGTAGAAAGTGTAGGTTAGAACTGGGATTCCCAGGTAGGCAACGCAAGAGCCGAAGGAGACAGGAAGCCGTGGCCTGGCAGAAGGAAAGTCCAGCAGGATGCTATCATGGTATTTCAATTTACTTTTTAACAAAGATTTCAATTTATCACCTTGTACAGATCATTTATGACCAACAGTCACGTGATCGCAATACTGTCTTATCGTTTTAACATCCACATTTTATTGTACATTGTTCCCAGTATGAGTGTGCTAAGTCTAAAATTAGGGCAGTATAGCAATAGCTTTAATAAGCAGAAACATGGTTACATAGATACATAGTATTCCAATATATGTTAACAAGTATAAATATTACTATCAACAAGTGGTGACGTCTGAAGAATCTTCTTCAGGAGATTTCTTCTCATTACTGCAAAGGTCGGTGGAGCAGGCAGTAGGAGAGGTGAGTACCTAAGGCAGCCTTGCTCAAACTTTTCAACACAGAAGAGAACCAGAGGAACACAACACAGAGGACTTTTCAACACAGAGGAACCTTTGAAAAAACTTTCCAGTCTAAGGGAACCTCTGCTAAAATGACTAACTCTACAATTACATTAGTGTGATGGTCGGTGCGAAGAATGCTTCTTACACTTGTGTTCATTGGAAAGAATTACCCCCTTACAGATAGCTAAAGAGATCAATGGTGTCAGTGGGAAATTGCTCAATGCTCAAGAAACCCCTAGCAACCTCCAAAGGAACCCTAGGAATCAGGGTGATTTTTTTTGTTCTGCACCTTTTGTTCTTGAACCTAATACCTAAAATAAAGCTGGCACTGCAAAGTAGACCTTAGATCAGGATCTAAGGTCTACTTTACAGTGGCAGTTTTATTTTAGGGAAGAATGCTTCTTACACTTGTGTTCATTGGGAAGAATTACCCCCTTACAGATAGCTAAAAAGATCAATGGTGTCAGTGGGAACTTACCTGAGAGGAAGAAATTGCTCAATGCTCAAGAAACCCTTAGCAACCTCCAAAGGAACCTAAGATCTAAGGTCTCCTTTGCAGTGGCTGCTTTATTTTAGGTATTAGGTTCAAGAACAAAAGGTGCAGAACAAAAAAAACCCCTTCAAACTAACTGTAGATCTTATCAGTGACCTGATTGTTTTTCATATATTTTTCAGAATACTTAAGAACCCTCAAGCTCAGAAACAGATCAACAAGGAACTTGGCAAAGTTCCACACCACCAATATTAAGTTCCGAGTGAACCATCATGTCCTATTTTCCAGGATCGGACGCCCTCTTTTTGTTTGTCTACATCTCCACATTTGTAACAGGTCTTCCCCTGAACTTAATTGCCCTGTGTACGATCATCAAAAAATTTAGGCAAGGTGTCCTTCCAGTGGACATCCTGCTGGTCAACTTGACCATTTCCGATTTGCTTCTTTTGACGTTTCTTCCTTTCCGCATGTCCGAAGCAGCATCTGGCATGCAATGGAATATGCCGTATGTTTTATGTCCTTTGTCGGCTTATATGTACTTCAACAGCATTTACATCACCTCTCTCTTCCTCATGGCCATCAGCGTGGAGAGGTATCTTGCTGTTGCCTTTCCTATCAAATACAAGCTTATCCAGAAACCAATCTACTCTGTGCTGACTAGCCTCTTCATCTGGATCTTTGGATCTGTTCACTGCAGTATTGTATATATTGTGGAGCACATTATTCCCAGCAATATGACGGAACACAACAATACGATGTGTTACACATCATTTTCACCAGACCAGCTCAAAGTTCTACTCCCGGTGAGACTTGAAGTTAGTTTAATTTTGTATTTCTTCCCATTTCTGATCACTGTCTTCTGCTATTCCAACTTCATCAAGATCATTCTGTCCCAACCTCGTCTGGAGAAGAAGAGAAAAATAAGAGCCATCTGCCTAGTGGTGGTCACCCTCATTAATTTCATTCTTTGTTTCATGCCCTATAATTTATCACATGTTGTGGGGTTTTCCCAGGGCGATAGTCCACAATGGAGAATCTACGCTCTTCTCTTGAGTACCTTCAATGCGTCGTTGGATCCTCTCATATTCTACTTCTCCTCTGCTTCCTTTAAGAAAGCCTTTTTGGAGGGGCTGGTGGACATTTTAAAAAAGTTGCATTGTGGAAAATGTTGCTATAAAATTTGCATTGCTCCTTGCGAGAGGGAGACTAAAGCGATCTTAGCTTCAACTTAGGACTTTGTATAGTTAACAGCTGTCTTTGATGTCACAGAAAAATGTGGATTTTTTTTTCTGAATATTGTATTTAAAGTGGTCTGTCATAAATTGTTTTTCGTATCCCATTGGTCATGGTTGGATCTGTTTTTACCCAAAAGATGAGGGATTTTAGCTGGCATATTATTCCTACCTCTAGCTACAAATATTGTTATGCCTGTATTTGAATATTTCTAAGATTGTTTATGCATACCAAGCACAAGAAGGCCTTTCAATTTTCCTTCACATTTTCAACGTTTTGAAAAAATGGACAAAAAATGGAATCCGTCAAGCACGAGAGAGTATCATGGCACAAAGGCATTTCTCTACCCAACACTTCCACCCATTTTCTGGATCATCTCATCTTCCTTTGCTTGTCCCGGAGAGTTGTTAAGGGAATTTATCAAGCCTGGAAGTCTTTACAGCAAAAATACAACATGGCAAAGAAGACCTTTTCATCTGTTTTTGGAAAAGAACTTCCAAACCAAACAAACACACTGAACATGATAACTATATCTTAGACAGAGCAAAGAAGATTGGAGACTCTTGATGGTTTTCCATGCTATCCAGGGCTCTGTTAGAAAGATCGATGGCAATGGAGCCTTAGGTAGGTACTGATTGATGTATTTGATTAAAATGTACTGGTGGTATCCCAATGGGACGTCTAAGTGATGGGTGGGGGGCAGGGGCAGACTGACCATTCGAGCACTCGGGCACTGCCTGAGGGCCCAGGGTCAGTAGGGGGCCCCATGAGATGCCCCTGGTACTTTTTTCATAGGATTTTTTGGGTGTGGGCAAGGACACAGGGGCCCAGAGGTGGACTGACCATTTGGAAACTCAGGCACTGCCCGAGGGCCCGGGGTCAGTAGGGGGCCCCATGAGATGCCCCTGGTACCTTTTTCATAAGCTTTTTTGGGTTTGGGCAAGGACAAAGGGACCCCATGATCCCCTAGTGCCTGGGGGCCCCATGAGTTGTCAGTCCGCACCTGGTGGGGGGGGCTGCTCTCGTGAACCGAGGAAGAGGAGAACAGATGAAAAAAAAGTTTGTTTTCTTTTTAGTATAGAAAAGTATAGGTGAATCGAAACTCGTCTGGTTCTGCAGGGATTGGCCGAGATTTAACTTGGGTACAACTAGCCTGTTGGATTTTTTACGTTGGATTACTGCTGGCAGCTATGGCCACTGGCAGTAACCATTGTGTTCTGCTGGTTGGAAAGGCTGAACACAATAGCACTGCAGGAGGGATTCCCCCACGGGTGGAAGGAAAGAAGTCACACTTCTAGCAGCCTGTGTTTGTAGAAGCAAGGTTGTTGCCTTATCTTCCTCCCTCCCTTATTCCCTGTGTTCCGGTTGGTAGCTGGTATTTCCTATCTGCAGCTGCTGTCCTAGGTTATTCTGTAGAGTTTAGGAAGCCTTTTGAGTATATAGAAAGTAGGAAAGGAATGTATGCCTTGTGACGTAATCATTGGTATATACGCTTGTAAGAAATTTTCTATAACTTACTTAGCAGATGAGAGCACGAGACATCTGTTGAGTCAAAACAGCGCTGTTTTTTAATAAATCATTTGTATTTCTCAAGTCCATGTCCGGAGTTATCTGGTTTGCCAAAATTGCTACTACAACATAATCTATGGCCTGCTTTAAGGAAGGTTAGAATTCTTGTCAGCTTTTTATTTGTGTCTGTGTCCCTCGTGTAGTATGCCTTGATTTCCTTGCTACTACCCCCTCACACTTTTCGTCAATTGTCAAAATGACAATCAGATGTTGCTGTGTAAATACAGATGAAGTAGAAGCTTCTGCTGTCAAAACATAGATTTATGGCACAGTGTTTATAAACAATGTTCAGAAGCCAAGACAGGGAGATACAAAGTATCATTGTTATTTTTATATCTATTCAATTTAATTAATCTGCAAGGGATGAGCTTCATCCCTGGTTCACATTTGGATGCCTTTCAGAATGCACTGATTGGCATGACAAGGAAGACAACATGCTTGCCTATGCGTTCCAAATGTGATGCGATTTTCTAAAGTGTCCTGTGCATGTTTGGTGCAATGTGGTGCGTTTTTGAGCCCCATAAACGTGAATGGGAACAGCAGTGAGAAGCATAAAGTAGGTGTTCAAATGACATATTTCTAATGTCACAAAATTAGACAGTACAGAAATCACAACTGTCTAAAATCACATCCGAATCGCACCGTAACTCGTGAAATCGCACTAGAAAACGCATAGAAATCTCATTGCATCCATGCGAACCCGGGCCAGCTATAATTGACTGCTTTTTCCCCTTCTCCTCTTAACTATTATTTTCCTAAGATTTTTTTTTCACTCATCACAATTAATTTTTAATTAGTAGTTTGTTTGTTTTTTTCTCATTTTTATTCATTATGTTTACTAATATTTTTATTGTGTAGCAAAATTTGAAAAATTGTCTTTATTTTATCTGTAAATAGCTTTGAAATGTTTTGTACCAGAATCTTAAATTTAGTGTCATTTTAAACAAGGCAAATTATAGAATATCATTTTTACTTTTCAATTATAATAAAAATAAATTAACACTTGCTTTGTTTTGGGTTTTTTTTTGTCTATGAATTGCAAAAAAAAAAATATTTTTGAAAGAAGGTAACATCAAAAGAAAGCCTAGTGTGTTTCTTTTTATTTAAATTATATAAATATTACTTTCTTAAGTCATGTTCAGTAAAAAAAAAAAGTCAGGTATACTGTCAGCGCACCTTCGTCTTATCCGCTCCAGCTGGCTCTCTGGTTTTCTGTCTCTCCAGCTCCCCCTACTGGCACTCGCTGTATGTGAGTCACCAACAGTCCGTCACACGAGGCTCAGATCACTAAGAGTTAAATATGAGTATTAGCGTTAAAATAACTCGTGGTATTTATTTTAAAATCAGTCAATTCTCAAAAAAAAAAAGGCAAAGTAAATACGGCATGCATATTCCATTTTTTAATTTTGAAGTATTTAACGTGTTTTTTTTTCCCACTTTATTTTTTTTTAACTACAGACTGGACCTCTAGTTGCAGCTGGAAATTACACATTTAGAAGTGGTAAAAAAATGTCTAAAAGTAACAGTTCAGCTGAGGCATAGTGGTTGTTAAAGATCTGGAATCCGTTGGTATCCTAATCAGAGGCGGACTGACAACTCATGGGGCCCCCGGGCAATAGGGGATCATGGGGCCCCTGTGTCCTTGCCCAAACTCAAAGTACACCCAAAAAAGCCTATAAAAAGGTACCAGGGGCATCTCATGGGGCCCCCTACTGACCCTGGGCCCTCGGGCAGTGCCCGAGTGCTCGAATGGTCAGTCCGCCCCTGCCCATTACACGCATAGAGTTAGACCGAGGCCCATCCTATAATGAATGTATTTATGAGCACATCCTCCATATTTGCTTAAATTATATAGGGAAGGGTTAATTTTTTTTTTAAGTAACTATTTTGTTATACCAATGGCCCATGAAATACCTCAGCAGTCTTCTACCCCTTTGAAGAAGGATCTTTAAGTTCATGAACAAGGAGACATATTCAAGGAACCGTGGAAGGGTTTCTCACCCTTTCCTGCCTTGTCCAAGACTAAAAAGTTTTATGGCGATGAAAGTAATGACAGACCAGGGGTGGACTGACAACTCATGGGGCCCCCGGGCAATAGGGGAACATTGGGCCCCTGTGTCCTTGCCCAAACTCAAAAAAGCCTATGAAAAAGGTACCAGGGGCATCTCATGGGGCCCCCTACTGACCCTGGGCCCTCGGGCAGTGCCCGAGTTTCCAAATGGTCAGTCCACCCCTGGGCCCCTGTGTGCTTGCCCACACCCAAAAAATCCTATGAAAAAAGTACCAGGGGCATATCATAGGGCCCCCTACTGACCCCGGGCCCACGGGCAGTGCCCGAGTTTCCAAATGGTCAGTCCGCTCCTGATCCTAATGCCCATGACTTATCCCTGCTGTCAGCGGGACTTAGCTTTCTGACAGCAGAATGTAAACAAAATAGCCAACAATAAAAGCAAAAAAAAAAAACTGTGTGCACTTTCCCCCTCAATTCACACCAAGCCCTTTGGGTCTGCTTTGGATTGTGGGGGGGATCTCCTGCCAAAAATAAAAAAAAAATGGCGTGAGCTCCCCAAAATCCATACCAGACCCTTATCTAAGCATACAGCCTGGCATACCAGAAAAGGGGAGGGAAAATGGGCAAGCACCCCTCCTTGAACCATTCCAGGACACATACCCTCAACATGTGGGGCTTCAAAGGGAACCCCCGGGCAAAGCACCCTGTCAGAGCTCCCGGTAAGACCAGAGATGCGTGAACTGACACAGGGAAATGCAGGCTCAAGTATGGTGTAACAATATAATTTATTAAGGGTTATACACAAATATAACGCACAATATAACAAAACCAAACCTCCAACTGATAACGGAATGTACACAGACAAGAGCAGTCAGGGCTGGTGAGGTGGAGTGGTCAGGCGGGCCGGGTCAGGAATCATCGGGCAGACAAGACACAAAGGAGTAGGCAGAGCGTAGTCAGATGGGCCGGGTCAGGAACAATCAGGCAGACAAGGTACCAAAGGAGCAGGCTGGAGAGTGGTCAGGAATAGCCGAGGTCAGGACAGGCAGAGTTCATTCAGGGTCAGGATCAAGCAGAATCAGGAATCAGGCAGGAAGCAGACAGGATGCAGGTACAGGGGCTCATGGGAAACATACACCAAGGCACTGACTGCAGGTCTGGCCATTCCTTAAATACACCTCCTGCAATCAGCCTCAGGTGATGGCTGACTGCAGGAGTGAGCTTCTGGTTGCTGAGAGCACCCACTGGCCAGCCCTGGTACTGCAGCCCACAAGGCAGGTGAGTCCCACCACCATTGGCAAGTCCATTCCTGACACACCCTGTCCCCATGTTGCTGTGGACAGCTGAAGTCCTCTTCCCCACAGCCCTGGTCCAATGGTTGTGGGGTGTGACTTATTGGAATCTGGATGCCCCCTTTCATAACGAAGCCACCAGATCCTGGCCTCCCCTTATATGAATGAGTATGGGGTACACAGTACCCCTATTTATTCACCAAAACAAATGACAAGTGTAAACCAAAACACCACATAGCTTTTGACAAGTCTTTTATTTAAAAAAAATTCCCCCTGATGCACATCCATTGTCAATCATGATGAAAAGAAAATCCACCACCCGCCGACACGACCACTCCATTGCTTGGCTCCCTCCCAAAGCTGAAATAAACTAAGGAGTGGGGTCACCCGGTGATGCCATTGAGCATGCAAGGACATGTTCATGCTGTGTATGGTCAATGGTTTCAGAGGGGGCAGGGTCACCTGGTGACATCACTGGGAGAACCAGCCCCCTTATTATTATTATTATACAGGATTTATATAGCGCCAATAGTTTGCTCAGCGCTGTACAGTATAATGGGAGACAGTACGCGAGACAGTACAGTAACAATACAATACAATACATGAGGGGTTCGAGGGCTCTGCTCCTTGGAGCTTACAATCTAGGAGGGAGGGGATAGTGGTACAGGAGGAAATAGCTGTGGGGGTGGAGTGGCAGGAAGAGAGGAAGAGATCAGTAATTAGCTGAGGGCAGGGTAGGTTTCCCTAAGAGATGGGTTTTCAGGGTGTGCCTAAAGGTGAGGAGAGAAGGTGATAGTCTGATGGATTGGGGTAGGGAGTTCCAGAGGATGGGGGAAGCCCTGGAGAAGTCCTGGAGATGGGCATGGGAGGAGGAGACCAGAGAACTAGAGAGTAGGAGGTCTTGTGAGGAGCAGAGAGTACGTTTTGGGTGGTATTTGGATACCAGATCGGTGTGACATCATTGACCATACATGGACCTGTAAATGATGCCACTGGAGGATCCTGTAATTTTCAAAAAATAAATGCTGACTTTATCATGTATGTGAAAAATTTTAAAAAACCTCAATAGGCAAGCAGTTCAAATAAAACCTCTATATTGACAGATTTGGAATATATGTACACACATGAATGGGGATCAACAGGTTTTAAAAAACAAAACAGTCCTACTCTCTATCGCTGCTGTGTGCCCCAGAATTAATTCATTCACAAAATAAAACATTTCTTTACAAGACAAATAAATCTTGTTTTACTTACTTTTTCCTTTGCTTTAATGTTCGGTAGCTCTATGAAGTTCGTTGAATTAATTCTTTTGTACATGGTGGGTTCCTTGGATGTAATAATTGTGGTTGGTACCTCTGAGGAAACAATCGAGATTCCGTGTCTTTGGTTTCTTTTTGTCGCTCACCGATAGGTAAAAGGAGAGCAGAAACTGCAAGATTCCCCAACTCCGAACATGTCAGTTCCCCACTACTCAGTCTTCCAGTAACTGGTGCAATGCTTGATACTGATACAAGTTCAGGTCATAATGCTCTACCACGAAGACTGTTCCACTTAATGAGGACATACAGAAAAAAGATGAAATATTAACATTAATATTTTTTTTTTGGTCAAGAATTAAAAATGGAAAAAATACAAGATTTGGTCACTTCACTGAAAGTCCCTAGTGAGCGAAAAAGCCCCTTGAATGTGAAAGAAAGGGCAGCAAGAGACTGTAGGGAGGAGACATGTGGACTGAGGATGCCACATAAGACAGGTTCCTCAGGAATGGCTGGATCTTCTGTGTCTTTAGATGTTGGTTCTATAGAGTTTTAACATGTTCTGGGAAAAAAGTATGGATCCTGGGTAGGCAACGCAAGAGTGGGAGGAGACAGGGCAGCAAAAGACTGTAGAGAGGAGACGTGTGGACTGAGGATGCCACATAAGACAGGTTCCTCAGGAATGGCTGGATCTTCTGTGTCTGTAGATGTTGGTTCTATAGAGTTTTAACATGTTCTGGGCAAAAAGTATGGATCTTCTGTGTCTTTAGATGTTGGTTCTAAAGAGTTTTAACATGTTCTGGGCAAAAAGTATGGATCCTGGGTAGGCAACGCAAGAGTGGGACCAGACAGGGCAGCAAGAGACTGTAGGGAGGAGATGTGTGGACTGAGGACACCACATAAGACAGGTTCCTCAGGAACGGCTGGATCCTCTGTGTCTATGGATGTTGGTTCTATAGAGGTTTAACATGTTCTGTGCAAAAAGTATGGATCCCGGGTAGGCAACGCAAGAGTGGGAGGAGACAGGAAGCCGAGGCCTGGCAGGAAGAAGCCTGACAGGCTGTTGTCTCAATTTACTAATTTGCTTGGTATCTCAATTTGCATATTAATAAAGATGTCAATTAATCACCTCCTACAGATCGTTTATGGCCAACAGTGAAGTCAACCTGACCTCAATATTGTCTTATCACTGTAATATCCACATTTGATGTACACTGATCCCGGAGTTAGTGTGCTAAGTCTGATTATTCGGGCAGTATAGCAATAGGTTGATAAGCCATACACATGGTTACATAGTAACGATAATAAAGACCAAGTTTATTAGACTCACGTTATTCCAATATGTATCAACAAACAGTGGTTCCAAAGATTCTTCGTCGGGTGACTTTATTTCACAACTGCAAAGACTGGTGGAGCAGGCAGCAGGAGAGGTAAATGTCGGAGGTCTACTTTGCTTTATTTTAACAGCAAAAAGGTTAAAACTTCTTGTAGCCCTTTGTGACCTGATTATTTTACTTTTTTTTTAGCATACTTAAGAAACCTCAAGCTCAAAAGCAAATCAACAAGGAACTTGGCGAAGTTCCACACCACCCAATATTAAGTTCCGAGTGAACCATCATGACCTATTTTCCAGGATCGGGCGCCCTCTTTTTGTTCGTCTACATCTTCACATTTGTAACAGGACTTCCCCTGAACATAGCAGCCCTGTGTACGCTCATCAAAAAATTTAGGCAAGGTGCCCTACCAGTGGACATCCTGCTGGTCAACTTGACCATTTCCGATTTGCTTCTTTTGATGTTTCTTCCTTTCCGCATGTTGGAAGCCGCATCTGGCATGCAGTGGAATATGCCGCATGTTTTATGTCCTTTGTCGTTGTATATGTACTTCAGCAGCATTTACATCTCCTCTCTCTTCCTCATGGCCATCAGCGTGGAGAGGTATCTTGCTGTTGCCTTTCCATTCCAATACAAGGTTCTTCAGAAACCGGTCTACTCTATGCTGGCTAGCCTCTTCATCTGGATTTTTGGATCTGTTCACTGCAGTATTGTATACATCGTGGAGCACATTATTCCCAATAATATGACGGAACAAAACAATACAATGTGCTACAGTATATTTTCACCGCCCCAGCTCGAAATTCTACTCCCGGTGAGGCTAGAAATGAGTTTGTCTCTCTTCTTCATCCCATTTGTGATCACCGTCTTCTGTTATGTCAACTTCATCAAGATCGTCCTGTCTCAGCCTCGTCTGGAGAGAAGAAGAAAAATAAGAGCCATCTGCCTAGTGGTGGTCACCCTCATTAATTTCATCCTTTGTTTCATGCCCTATAATTTATCGCATGTTGTAGGGTTTTTCCAGGGCGATAGTCCACAGTGGAGAGTCTACTCTCTGCTCCTAAGTACCTTCAATGCGGCGTTGGATCCTCTCATATTCTACTTCTCATCTGCTTCCTTTAAGAAAGTCTTTTTGGAGGGGCTGGTGGACGTTTTGAAAAAGTTGCATTTTGGAAAGTGTTGCTATAAAATGTGCATTGCTCCTTGCGAGAGAGAGGCTAAAGCGATCAGAGTTCCATAAAGAAGTAGGACACTTCAATCTTCCTGTGCTTGGAGAGCGTTGGGTCCAACAGCATTAATGGGCTCTGGTCAAACACTTGGCCTTCATGGGGTGCACTTGCCTTGCTGCCCTCACAGGACTAAGGAGGTCTGGGAACACTGCAAAAAAAACAGCGGGCGCACCGGCCTAGTGCATTAACCTTTAAATAGTGAATTTATTGTAAAAAAGTAAGTATTATACTCAAAAAGGGCAAATACGTCTCATTGGTACAGCACAAACAATCGGTGTACAAAAACGATGGAACATCTAGAGCAGGGGTGTACAAACTATGGCCCTCCAGTTGTTGAAGAATTGCAAGTCCCATGAGGCCTTGCAAGACTCTGACATCCACAGGCAAGACACCCAGAGGCAGAGGCTTGATGGAACTTGTAGTACTTCAACAGCTGAAGGGCCATAGTTTGGACACCCCTAATCTAGAGGCTAACAGAATTTCATGTTAGGACCACATAGTCACATTATATGTATAGTTGGTGGCTGTTTTTGATAGCAAGGGGCAGGGGCAGTCCCAATCAGGGGCGGGCTGACAACTCATGGGGCAACCGGGCAATAGGGGATCATGGGGCCCCTCTGTCCTTGCCCACACTCAAAGCACACCCAAATAAGCCTATAAAAGGTAGCGGGGGCATTTCATGGGGCCCCCTACTGACCCCAGGCCCTCTAATGGTCAGTCACCCCTGGTCCCAATATGTTCCTAAAAATGTTTGTCCTTGGTTTTGAGCGATGGTCAACTACACAGCAAAATATTAAAAAAAAATTCCTGAGTATTGTATTTAATGTGGTCTGTCATTGTTTTTTTTTTATCGCAAAGCTAATGGTTGGATTTTTTTTTACCCAAAAACGTGAACTTTTAGATGCCATATTCTTCATTGTTTTCAAAGGCTGTTATAAAAATATTGATAAAAAGTGGATTCCATCCAGAATGTGATGGTGTCATGGAACTAAGAGCCATTTCCGGCCAGCACTTGCCTCCCATTTTTGTTTTTTCTCATATTCCCATTTTTGTCCTCATGGGGATTAAAGCGGTATGAAACCCAAAACCAAAAGTAATATATTGCAGTTTGCCTATCTGTAATAGCGGTGATTGCATTAGCTTTTGTATTTAGTTTTTATTTCCTTTTTTTCTATTTTCACCTGGTAATCCAGCAGGACCACATACAGGACTTCTTATGGGGAGGAGATGTGTTAATAATATATAGCATAACCCACATGGAAGAAAAATATATTTGAAATATATTTTAAAAATATTCTTCCCAAATATATTGACATATATTTGAAATGCTACAATTTTGGCCATATTCAATATATCACTATATATATATATATATATATATATATATATATATATATATATACTGTATGTTGAAATGTGTTTTTATTACAAAATATATGAAAAAATATTTAAAAATACATTTACAAATATACTGTATGTCTTTAAAAACACACATCTACATTTTTGGAATTTTAAAAATATTCTTCCCAAATATCTTGACATATATCTGAAATGCTACAATTTTGGCCATACTCAATATATATATATATATATATATATATTTATATACGCATACTGTCATGTTGAAATGCGTTTTTATTACAAAATATATGAAAAAATATTTAACAATACATTTCAAATATACTGTATGTCTTTAAAAACACAAATCTACATTTTTGGAATGCATTTACATATATTTGTTAAAATGACTTTTTTATATGTTAAAAAAAATCCGAAGAATATATTTTGAAAACATATTTTTTTTAATATATTCTTCAGATTTTTTTAACATAAAAAAGTCAGTTTAACATATATTTTTACATGTATTTGTAAATGCATTCCAAAAATGTAGATTTGTATTTTTAAAGACAAATTTGAAATGTATTTTTAAAAATATTTTTCATATAATTTGTAATAAAAACACATTTCAGCATACAGTATATATATATATATATATATATATGTATATATATATATATATATATGTATACACACACACACACACATATATATATATATATATAATTAAATATATTGAATATGGCCAAAATTGTAGCATTTCAAAAATACATTTACATTTCGAATATACTGTATGTCTTTAAAAATACAAATCTACATTTTTGGAATGCATTTTCAAATATATGTTAAAATGACTTTTTTTATATGTTAAAACAAATCTGAAGAATATATTTTTTTAAAATATATTCTTCAGATTTTTTTTAACATTAAAAAAAGTCAGTTTAACATGTATTTTTAAAGACATGCAGTATATTTGAAATGTATTTTTAAAAATTTTCATATAATTTGTAATAACAACGCATTTCAATATACAGTATATACTATATATATATATATATATATACATATTATTATTATTATTATACAGGATTTGTATAACACCAATAGTTTGCTCAGCGCTTTACAATATATATATATATATATATATATATATACATATTTGTTGAGATATATTTTAAAATATATTGAGTATGGCCAAAATTGTAACATTTCAAATATATGTCAATATATTTGGGAAGAATATTTTTAAAATATTTGATGGTTATGCTATATTACAGTATTTTATAAAACCTCCAGTAAAATGTGGGAGTTGGTATACAGAAGTAGAGGCACGCACATTTATGTATAGATGTTGTATATATTGTAGTTTGTAGCCATTTTAATATTCATTATTTTGTATGAAATAAAAACTGTTGAAAATTATTTTTTACTGGATATTGTTGTTTTATTACTGATGGTGGGCACTAGAACCCCACATCAGCGGTTTATTTTCCAATATTGTAATGGTGAGGAGTGCTGGACTGATCAATATGTTGTATATAATATTGTTTTATATAAGAATGATCTGCTGTTCCCTGCCCATGGCCAACCCAGATTGCCCACCCTGGCAGGTCTGCTGTCTGCTTTGTCCCCGGAATGGACCTGACCACTTTCTTGCCTATTTAATCATCTCTGCAATGTACCTCTTTGGTCCAGCTCACTCCTCGGTGGGGCAGTCCTGGGGGCCACGACCTGGTGCCTGTTTTCTTCAAAGTAGACTGGGTGCTATTAGGCTATCTGACACATTATCCCTTGTAAGGGACTCTAATAAAAAAAATACAACTGGCATTTAGCCTGCAGAACCACCTGCTGGTGGAAAAAAACAGCATTTCCAGGAAAGTCTGATGCCTGTGTCCCCCCACCACATGCACTGATTCCATTCTTCACTCCTTACATCACTGCAGAGTCCTCTAGTGATGTCAGATTTAGTGCATATGTAATCTGGACTGTAGCTGATAACTGCTGAGGAACTTCTTCCTTGGTTGCTGCTGTATTATCCTTCTGCACTGTGGACAGGGCAAAACTGAATATTCATTAAAGCAGAAGTGCAGCAGCCATCTTTAACCACCTCCCGTCCGGCCGTTGCATATAAATGGCCAGACGGTGGCAGTGCAGGGTTGGGTGGCCATATATAAAGGCTTTCCTGGCCCCCTGCTTGTGCGCGCTCCCTGGGAGCTTGCAGCACCGCGATCCGGTGCCTGCTGTGTCCTCCAGGCACAGTGGAACACAGATCGTCGGACGTGACCTCTGTGCGAGGTCCCAATCATGTGATTACTGATTAGCCAATCAGTGATCACATGCAGAGTAGTAAGTAAGATGTCACTTCTGACATCATTGCTTACTACATGTGAAATCTGGAATGATCACAGAGGTCACATGGTACAGGGCTATTCAAAACAGCCTTGTACCATGTGACAAGCTGTGACCAATCACAGCTCACTCAGTAGTTCTCAATGGCTGCAAGAATGCAGCTAGAGAGAAGGAGAAATAATTGCTTTTACAGCCTTTATGGGTGTAAAAGCAATCAGTGTAAAAAAAAAAAAAACAATCTTCATCACCCCCCACAAGTAGTACAGTGTCACCATGGTGATACTGTACTGCTAGGGTGACAGTATGTAAAAAAAATAATAAATAAATAATAATATAAAAAAAAAATGTAAACAATTTAAAAAAAAAATTTTAAACTATAATTTTTGGTTATAAACTAATTTGGGTTATTTTTTTTTCTAAAAATATAACGAAATAAATTTTGGCCAAGATTTATGATGAAATATTATTTATTTGCAAAATTTTATAAGAAAAACACTTTTTTACAAAAATTTTTTACTTTTTATTAATTTACATAGCAAAAAAAAATAAAAATCCCAGTGGTGAATAAATACCACCAAAATAAAGCTTTATCTGTCTCAAAAAAATGGAATCGATACTTTTTTTTTTGTTCAACCCGCTGCTTTAGAGTGTAGCAGAGCAACCTCATCTCAAAGCTCATCTCATACAAAATCCTATTAATCGGCATTCACAGAAAACAGATCCCACATGGAAGAAAAATATATTTTAAATATATTTTAAAAATACATTCTTAATATATTCTTCCCAAATATATTGACATATATTTCAAATATTAAAATTTTGGCCATATTCAATACATTTCAAAAATATATTTGTGAATATATTATTAAAAATATATTCAGAACACATGAGCTCCGAACTTATCCTTTGTGCTATTCTCTAGTCCAATCAGCTGCTGGTCGGGTCATAAAGGCAATGGCGTCAACAGTATCCCGCCACTTTGTTTACATGGGCTTCAGTGAGGGGAATAATTGGACTACAACAGGGGTGGGCAACTGTGGCCCTCCAGCTGTTGGTGAAATACAAGTCCCATCATGCCTCTGCCTTTGGCAGTCATGCTTGTAACTGTCAGTTTTGCAATGCCTCATGTGACTTGTAGCTGGAGGGCCACAGTTGCCCACCCCTGCACAAGATAGCTTAAAGTGGATGTTTGGATAGAGGTGAGTTGGTAGGATGCCTGAACTCATGTCTACTCAAAACATGTCACAAAAGTTATATAAAAAATGGACTTAAAAATGACTCCCAAAGATCAAGAATAATTCACGGGCACATCATTACATGTATCGTTCATACATAATAAATCCAGTTCTTGTTCAGAAGTTGGCAGCCATTGGCTCTGTAAACTCTTTGACGAAGGCTCAATGAAGCATAAATCCATCAATGTTTGTGCTATATATCCCAGAATGCACCACGGTTCCTCCTTCTGGTAATTCCTGAGCCAACCTTTGCTCTCAAACAGCAGGACAATGCAACTATTGCCTAATTGTTGGTTTAGTACATATAAATCTCAAATATTACCATTAAATGTTTGCTCTTTGTAGCCGGTGCTTTAGTGTCTACTTCCTGGGTCATGTTGTGTACCGTGTAATTACTCATGGCCTATCTATTGAGAAAATTAATATTTTGCAATCTGTTGCCCTGGAGCGCATCCAGTTCCGGCTGGTATTTCACAACGCGGTTTGTGCAGAACCGTCCTTGGGACCTGAAGCCCCCTTTCCCTTTTCTCCTCCAACTTGTCCTTCTTTTATGTCCATGGAATGTGAGGCTTTAAAGCAGTGGTTGTCTGTTGCCCTGGAGCACATCCAGTTCCAGCTGATATTTCACAAGGAGGTTTGTGTAGGACCATCCTTGGGATCTGAAGCCCCTTTCCTTTTCTCCTCCAACTTGTCCTTCTTTTATGTCCATGGAATGTGAGGTTTTAAAGCAGTGGTTGTCTGTTGCCCTGGAACACATCCAGTTCCTGTTGATATATCCAAGGGTGTATTTACCACAAGGCAAACAAGGCACTTGCCTAGGGCAGCATTTTTCAGGGGGCAGCACCTCCCCTCAGAAGAATAGATGGAAGAAGGGACATGTGCAATGGGAACCAGGTGGGATCTGAGAGAGGCTGCTTGATGGTGTAAGTAGAGCCTGACTCTCGTTCCCAGGGATGTCCAGAGCTGTGCAGATGAGTGTCTTTCTATCTATATATGGGGGGGCAGGGGTGTTGTTGGTCAATGTCCGGCTTTCGGAAGGGGAAAGGGGGGGTTGTGGTGGTCGGTGTCCGAGTGGGCAGACAATTTTCTGTTGCCTAGGGCAGCACAAAACCTAAATACACCACTGGGTATATCACAAGGAGGTTTGTGTAGAACCATCCTTGGGACCTGAAGCCCACTTTCCTTTTCTGCTCCAACTTGTCCTTCTTTAATGTCCATGGAATGTGAGGCTTTAAAGCAGTGGTTGTCTGTTGCCCTGGAACACATCCATTTCCTGCTCATATTTCACATGGAGGTTTGTGTAGAACCATCCTTAGGACCTGACGCCCCCTTTCCTTTTCTCCTCCAACTTGTCTCTCTTTTATGTCCATGGAATGTGAGGCTTTAAAGCAGTGGTTGTCTGCTGCCCTGGAACACATCCAGTTCCTGATCGTATTTCACAAGGAGGTTTGTGTAGAACCATCCTTGGGACCTGAAGCCCCCTTTCCTTTTCTCCTCCAACTTGTCCTTCTTTAATGTCCATGGAATGTGAGGTTTTATTTCAAATAGTTTTTATTGAAATTTTCAGTATCTTAAACAGGGTAACATCATAGAAACATTGGAGTACAAGGTTCACAAAAGCAAGTGTACAATCTATGAGCTGAATGAAGAGGTGGTAGGCCCCCACCACTCGGCCGGGGACCTGTGAATCGTGATCATGTTTACATGAGAGGTATGCTCGTGGTTCATGAACCTTGTTGAAGAACTTAACACAATTGGAGCTAGGTAGGGGTGGAAAAAGGGGTTAGGAAGAATATGGGAGGGAGGGAGGAGGGCACCAATAAGCTACAGGTATAAGATCCAATAAGATTTGGGATTAGTAATCAGGTGAGTGAACAATTGGGATGTTTTAACCATCGAGACCAGTGAAATATGAATTTATGGTAAGTGGAGTTTCGGAGAGCCGTTCTTCGTTCCATCTCACATTGTAGATTGAGATCAACAATAAGACGGGACAATAGGGGAGGTGACGTAGACCGCCATAGTTTAGTAATGTTTATCTTTGCTGCTGCCAGGATGTGTATGATAATAGTGCGTGAGCATATGGGGAATTTTTCTATCGTTAAATGAAGGAGGGCTAGATTAGGATTTGGGGTCATTGGTGAATCTATAATTGAAGAAATTATTTGGAATACTTTATTCCAATACGACTTGATGGATTTACATGACCATAGCAAGTGGAAAAGTGAGCCAGTTTCGCCACACTGTCTCCAACAGGCTTGTGATTGCTGTGGGTAGTATACAGATAGTTTAGCAGAGGTTAGATAGCATTGGTGGAGAATTTTCAAATATGATTCCCAATGTGAACTACACTTGGAGGCTTTGTATGTGATGGTAAACGCTGTTTGCCAGGATTGTGAGGTTGTTGGGAGAAGTAAATTCCTCTCCCAGTTAGTCAGAGATGACGTTTGGGTTATGAATTGCGCTTCAATTAGTAAAGTATAGAATGTGGATATTCCCTTCTTTGGATAGATAGTCTTATGTAGGAAATGGTTTGCAGTAGCAGGAAAGTCTATTTCAAGTGGTATATTTGTTTTATGGAGCAAGTGTGTTATTCGCATAAAAGTGAATTGCTCTTTATCAGGAAGATGGAATCACTCTTGGAGGGTCTGAAAAGAGTCTGGTTTTTGAATATTGTAGAGATCTTGGATATGATATATACTGCACGCATGCCAAGATGTCAAGTTCAATTGGGGGGAAAAAAATGTAGAGATGATAATGGGGTAGGGATTCGTAGGTTAGTTTTGTGGGAATGCGTATAGGTCAAGAAATCACGCCAAACCATCATAGAGGCCTGGATACATGGATGTGGATGTAGAGGTCTAGTTTGGTCTACATGGGGCGTGAAAAGTAGATCTCTTAATGAGCCTGGCAAGTATAGGGAGGTTTTCATGATAGTCCAGGTTTTGTCTTGAGTAGGGTGCCACCAGTAGAAGAGCTGGTCTAATAAGACCGCTTGGTAATAGGATTTTAGATGTGGGAGACCGGCTCCCCCTCTGGAGGGCGGACGTATCAGGAGGTTTGTGGGAATGTAAGGTTTTAAAGCGGAGGTTGTCTGTTGTCCTGGAACACATCCAGTTCCTGCTCGTATTTCACAAGGAGGTTTGTGTAGAACCATTCTTGGGACCTGAAGCCCCCTTTCCTTTTCTCCTCCAACTTGTCCTTCTTTTATGTCCATGGAATGTGAGGCTTTAAAGCGGTGGTTGTCTGTTGCCCTGGAACACATCCAGTTCCTGCTCGTATTTCACAAGGAGGATTGTGTAGAACCATCCTTGGAACCTGAAGCCCCCTTTAAAGCAATGGTTGTCAACTTATTAGCTAAAGGGGGCCTCAAATGTAGCCCCAGTCATCACCACAGGGCCACACGTGTTCAAAATATGTAATGCTTGAGAGGACTGCCGGAAACTACAGACCTAATAGAAGAAATGAGGGTCAGAGAGTGTAGACAGGATACATTGTTGGGTGGGGGTATTTTGAGAAGACAACATGAAAATGGGACCATGTTACATGAGGCTAGTTGTGCTCAATGCTGGTGCCCTAATCAATGTTCTCATTACAGACTTCTGAGGTCCAAGGACCACAAATCAAATACCAAAGGACTGCATGCTGCCTCAGGCTGCAGGGTGGGCACCAGGGCTTTAAAGTCTATGTAAACGTTAGCAATGAACTTCTCTTATTTGCTCTCTTTTGGTCTGTTAAATATACCATTGAAAACAATTTGTTGTATCTATTCGATAAAAGAAAACTCTTCCATCGGCAGCAGCAGGGGTATTTACACACATATATACTAGTCAAGTCAACTGCTGGTTTCAGATGAAAGTGCTTTGTGCGGCTATAAAGCTGCCTGATGGCGCCCACAACCACTGGAAAACGGCACTCCCCCAAATGCCCCACGTGACCCCCCACTATGTACCAGGGTGGCCATGGGGGATGTCAGCAGGTAGAGTAGAAGGAGATCAGTGAACATCTGTTTACTGTTCAGCCCTCTGGTGCAAAGTTATTTGTGTGGCTATAAAGCTGCCTGATCACATCCACAACCACTGGAAAGTGGCACTCCCTCAAACCACCAGGGGTGGACTGACCATTTGGAAACTCGGGCACTGCCCGAGGGCCCGGGATCAGTAGGGAGCCCCATGAGATGCCCCTGGTACCTTTTTCATAGGCTTTTTTGAGTTTTGGCAAGGACACAGGGGTCCCATGATCCCCTATTGCCTGGGGGCTCTATGAGTTGTCAGTCCGCCCCTGCAAACCACCCCATGTGTCCTCCCACTATGTACCAGGGTGGCCATGGGGGATATCAGCAGGTAGAGTAGAAGGAGATCGGTGAACATCTGTTTACTGTTCAGCCCTCTGGTGCAAAGTTATTTGTGTGGCTATAAAGCTGCCTGATCACATCCACAACCACTGGAAAGTGGAACTCCCCCAAACCACCCCATGTGACCCCCCCCCCACTATGTACCAGGGTGGCCATGGAGGATGTCAGCAGGTAGAGTAGAGGGCGATCAGAGAACATCTGTTTACTGTTTAGCCCTCTGGTGCAAAGTTATTTGTGTGGCTATAAAGCTGCCTGATTGCATCCACAACCACTGGAAAATGGCACTCCCCCAACCACCCCACGTGACTTCCCACTATGTATCAGGGTGGCCATGGTGGGTATCGGAAGGAATGGAGAGAGATGAGTGAACATCTGTTCATTGATTGGCCCTCTGCTGCATGAACCTGGAAGCAAAAAGCCTTTCGGCACTTCGGGGACCCCTAGATAATTATTATTATTATACAGAATGTATAAGGCGCCAACAGCTTTCTCAGCGCTTCACAATATAACGGGAGACAATACAGCAACTGTACAGTTCAATACAAGATGGTTAGGAGGGCCCTGCTCCTTAGAGCTTACAATCGAATGTCCTACTGGACGAAACGTGTCGGGGAGGAGCGTACAGTGCTGATCCCACGTCGCTGCACGATTCCAGGTGAGCAGCTGACACTTCTTTGTTCTACTTGCTATTGATCTTATCTGATTTTTATAAATACTACACTACTGGAAGTCTATTTTTCTCCTGCCAAGCTTTATTTCACTGCAGCTCGGCTAGACAGAATGACATCTGTCAACAGAGTCATATATCAAGACACATGCACCTTTGGAATCCTTGTTTAAATGCATGGGCGTTTATGCTGTTGTAGTGGCGGCCATCATTTCTGGTGAGTCTTCAATTCACTGGGAGACGGTGACGGCATTTGTGAATCGTTTTGCTGCAAGCAAGAGCACTTTTTGGTGGTGGACGGACGTTATTTAAATTTGACATTTTTCTCTCTGATTTCTTTGACATCACGGACGTTCATTATATATATATTTTTTTTTTATTTGCTTTTATATCATTTCAGTTTCACTATTTTATGTTTGGCGCAACACTTTATAATCTATTCTGTTCATTTAGGTTTGTAGACCTCACATTCCTTTTGTACTGAAATGTATTGTAATTGTACTGTCTCCCTTATATTGTAAAGCGCGGCGCAAACTGTTGGCGCTATATAAATCCTGTATAATAATAATAATAATATAAATCCTGTATAATAATAATATATAAAAAGTATATTACCTATTGGTGTCAGTGGCCTTACACTTCTGGTCAGCGCAGACATTGTTTTATATCAGCTATTCAAGTATGATCTGTGCCTGATTAGCTGCAGCCGAGTGCAGGGAATACATCAGGGGTCACTATTGATAATCTGTCACTCTATATATGCTATCATTTAAGAGGCTTCCCAATAAAATTATAAAAAAAAAAGTTTAAAAAAATTAAATTACCACAAAAAGCCCCCCCTGCCCCCATCTACACACAAATACGAGCATAAGAATGAGCGTCTACATACAAAAACAATAATTGTGCTATACATATTGGGTATTGCTGCACACATAGTTACCTAGTTAGTCTGGCTGAAAAAAGTCCATCCAGTTCAACCAAAAAAAAAAAAATGTATAATCCTACCCATATGGAAGAAAAATATATTTGAAATATATTTTTAAAATATTCTTCCCAAATATATTGTCATATATTTGAAATGCTACAATTTTGGCCATATTCTATATATATATATATATATATATCTATATATATAGAGATAGATATATATACAGTGGGGATCGAAAGTTTGGGCACCCCAGCTAAAAAGTTGTATTAATGTGCATAAAGAAGCCAAGGAAAGATGGAAAAATCTCCAAAAGGCATCAAATTACAGATTAGACATTCTTATAATATGTCAACAAAAGTTAGATTTTATTTCCATCATTTACACTTTCAAAATAACAGAAAACAAAAAAATGGCGTCTGCAAAAGTTTGGGCACCCTGCAGAATTTATAGCATGCACTGCCCCCTTTGCCAAGCTGAGACCTGCCAGTGTCATGGATTGTTCTCAATCATCATCTGGGAAGACCAGGTGATGTCAATCTCAAAGGTTTTAAATGCCCAGACTCATCTGACCTTGCCCCAACAATCAGCACCATGGGTTCTTCTAAGCAGTTGTCTAGAAAACTGAAACTGAAAATAGTTGATGCTCACAATGCTGGAGAAGGCTATAAGAAGATAGCAAAGCGTTTTCAGATGTCAATATCCTCTGTTCGGAATGTAATTAAGAAATGGCAGTCATCAGGAACAGTGGAAGTTAAAGCAAGATCTGGAAGACCAAGAAAAATATCAGACAGAACAGCTCGCAGGATTGTGAGAAAAACAATTCAAAACCCACGTTTGACTGCACGATCCCTCCAGAAAGATCTGGCAGACACTGGAGTTGTGGTACACTATTCCACTATAAAGAGATACTTGTACAAATATGGTCTTCATGGAAGAGTCATCAGAAGAAAACCTCTTCTACGTCCTCACCACAAAAATCATCGTTTGAACTTTGCAAATGAACATATAGACAAGCCTGATGCATTTTGGAAACAAGTTCTGTGGACCGATGAGGGGGACGGAACGAGTGAGAAATTCAAAAATTTTAAAACTGACATTCGCTAAATACACTAAAATCACATAGTATAACATTCCTGTATCAAACCATTTCACATACATGTTGTCCCGAGTGCTTTGTCCGGCGCCCTGCCTGCATTTTTACTGTTCTTTCTGCCTGGAAACTGAGAAACGTCCATGGCGTCCAAAAAGCGTCCCTTTAGGTCAAAAGCGGTTTTAGACCGGCTAGAGAACAGCGATAGTAAATCAGAACCACTTGCAGAATTGAGTGATAATGATTCGTGGGGGAAATTCCTCATTAGACACTGAAAACGATTCTGCGACTTTGCTCAGCGATGTGCGAACTTGGCGCTCTATTTCACATTTCAGTGTTTTTGGTTTGATTATATTATTGAATTAAATTTATTATTATTTTATTATTTTTTATGATTATTTATTATATTATAATTTATGATTTCGTGTTTCAAATTTTATCATCCCCGGGATGTTTACTAGACTCTTGTTCAGACAGATTTCAGTGAGTTATTCCTAAGAATTACAGCCTACAATAAAAAAACAATATTTCTATGCAAAAAAAGTACCGCTTTGAGCACAGAAATATTGACATAATCATTGACAATAATAATTGACAAAAATGGCATGTATAGTCATTTTAAATGTTCTATTAAATATTTTAACAATAGTGGAGTGTCCTTTTAAACATAAATATGATTTTTTTTTTCCTCTGTTACCACCAGAGGGAGATAACTGGACACTTCTTCTTCTGTAACAGCTGAGGAAAGGAATAATCGCAGTCCGATGTATAGAGAACGCTGAGGACACTTTTATCTACAGACTCTATTGGAGTTATTGAGTATGATAAGCCACAGGGAGCAATCACACATTTATTTTAAGTTGCCCAAACCATCTCTTCCGATTGGCTGCTATAGATTACAGCACAGATTTTTTTATTGCAAGACTCTAATCCTGGCTATTATTACAGAGGACCCTCACTGTGTATAAAAAGTCCAGAATACAAGTCCAGAAATCCTCAGGAGAGCCAGAACAGTAGAAACCCCCGCACAGGCAAGGGTCAGTTCAGGTGGCAGACAGAGACGTGATCAGTAGGCAAGCAAAGGACTGGTCCAGGCGGCAAGCAGAAACATGGGTCAAGAAAACAGGCAAAGGGTCGGCACACAGGAGACCAGATAAATACAATGGCAGCAAGCCAGGAACACGGGAAATGCCTCCGCCATCTTCACTAATATAGCAATGAGGGTGCGATGTAAGCAGTCCTTTATGCAGAGTGTGTAAGGGGGTGTTAGTGTACTGTCCATTGTGGTCTCTAGGTGGTGCCCTAAGACTTTATATAGAGCAGTGGTGGCAAACCTATGGCATGCAGAGCCCTCTCTGTCGGCACACGAGCCAAGTTGCCCCAGCAGCCAGGCAGCTGTCTAATGTGGGGGTGCAGTAAAAAACATCAGGGGGTAGAGGATGCAAGGTCAACAGGGTAGTCTATAGAAGTCAGTAGGGAAGTGTACAGGGGAGGCAGCAGGGCAGAGAGATAGGGAAAGCAGGTTGTAGGGCAGAGTACAGAGGCCATTAGTTTGTAGGGAAGTTTACAGCAGGATATCAAGGCAGAATACTGGGGTTAGCAGGGCAGTGTACAGGGGGGTCAGCAGGACAGAGGATGAGAAGTCATCAGGGGAGCGTACAGGGGCGGACTGACCATTTGGAAACTCGGTCAGTAGGGGGCCCCATGAGATGCCCCTGGTACCTTTTTCATATGCTTTTTTGAGTTTGGGCAAGGACACAGGGGCCCCATGATCCCCTATTGCCCGGGGGCCCCATGAGTTGTCAGTGCACCCCTGGAAGTGTACAAGAGTCAGTAGGGCAGTGTACAGGGGGTCAGCAGGACAGAGGATGAGAAGTCAGCAGGGGAGTGTACAGGGGCGGACTGACCATTTGGAAACTCGGGCACTGCCCAAGGGCCCGGGGTCAGTAGGGGGCCCCATGAGATGCCCCTGGGACCTTTTTCATAGGGTTTTTTGAGTTTGGGCAAGGACAGACGGGCCCCATGATCCCCTATTGCCCGGGGACCCCATGAGTTGTCAGTCCGCCCCTGGGAGTGTACAAGAGTCAGTAGGGAAGTGTACAGGGGGTCAGCAGGACAGAGGATGAGAAGTCAGCAGGGGAGTGTACAGGGGCGGACTGACCATTTGGAAACTCGGGCACTGCCCGAGGGCCCGGGGTCAGTAGGGGGCCCCATGAGATGCCCCTGGTACCTTTTTCATAGGCTTTTTTGAGTTTGGGCAAGGACACAGGAGCCCCATGATCCCCTATTGCCCGGGGGCTCCATGAGTTCTCAGTCCACCCCTGAGAGTGTACAAGAGTCAGTAGAGAAGTGTACAGGTGGTCAGTAGGGCATAAAATAGGGGTCAGAAGGGCAAAGGATGGGAGATCAGCAGGGAAGTGTACAAGAGTCAGTGGGGCAGTATACAGGGGTTCAGTAGGGTACAGGATGGGAGGTCAGCAGGGGAGTGTACAAAAGTTTGTAGGGCAGTATACAGGGGTTCAGTAGGGCAGAAGCTAGTGGTCAGTAGGGCAAAGGACAGGGGTCAACAGATGAGATAACAGGGTTCAGCAGGGTGTAGGGGGTTATCAGGGCAAAGACAGAGAAGTAGGGTAGAATGTAGGACATAAAAAAGGGGGTCAGCAGAGCAGAGAAAAGAGAACTTTGCCTGAAGGAGGAACAGATTGACGTGTGTGCTTTACACTGTAAGCACACTGCTTTGTATGGCTCTGTTATGCACAGCCATACAAAGCAGTGTGCTGGAGCTGACAGGGGAGAGACCTGTATTGTTTACATACAGACCTCTGCCCCGTCAATGATACTCAGCGATCGATGGGTGCTGGCGGGGAATCAACGGCCGAGACCTGGTGATCGACAGCTGTAGCTGAAAATGGCGGTGTGGGTAGCGCGCGTGTCCCCTACCCGGAAATATAAAATAGCATATATATGCCACCCCTCTCTGCCAATCCCTCCACTGGCCTCCACTCAGTGTCCTCCATCCCTCTCTGCCAATCCATCCACTGGCCTCCACTCAGTGTCCTCCACCCCTCTCTGCCAATCCCTCCACTGGCCTCCACTCAGTGTCCTCCATCCCTCTCTGCCAATCCCTCCACTGGCCTCCATCCCTCTCTACCAATCCCTCCACTGGCCTCCGCTCAGTGTCCTCCACCCCTCTCTGCCAATCCCTCCACTGGCCACCACTCAGTGTCCTCCACCCCTCTCTGCCAATCCCTCCACTGGCTTCCCATTGCCTAACGGATAAAATTCAAAACATTAACAATAACATATAAAGCCATTTATAACTCCGCCCCAAATTACATCCCCAATCTTGTCTCCAAGTATCACCCAAACCGTCCTCTCCGCTCCTCGCACGACCTCCTGATCTCTAGCTCCCTTGTCTCCTCCTCCCATGCTCATCTCCAGGACTTCTCCAGAGCCTCTGACATCCTCTGTAACTCTCTACCCCAATTTATCAGACTATCGCCTACTCTGCTCACTTTTAGGCGATCTCTGAAAACCTATCTCTTCAGGGAAGCCTATCCTGCCCTCAGCTAATAATGGAATCCTCTACTCTTCCTACCAGTCCATCCCCCACAGTTATTACCTTTTGTACCACTAGCCCGTCCCTCTTAGATTGTAAGCTCCCAGGATCAGGCCCTCCTATCCCTCTTGTATTGAACTATATTGTTGCTGTATTGTCTCCCATTATATTGTTAGGCGCTGAGCAAACTGTTGGCGCCATATAAATCCTGTATAATAATAATAATAATATAGAAATCCTGTGTAATAATAATAATAATAATAATAATATAGAAATCCTGTATAATAATAATAATATATAAATCCTGTATAATAATAATAATAATAATGTATAAATCCTGTATAATAATAATATATAAATCCTGTATAATAATAATATATAAATCCTGTATAATAATAATAATAGTAATAATAATATATAAATCCTGTATAATAATAATAATATATAAATCCTGTATAATAATAATAATAATAATGTATAAATCCTGTATAATAATAATATATAAATCCTGTATAATAATAATAATATATAAATCCTGTATAATAATAATAATAATAATAATAGTAATAATAATAATAATATATAAATTCTGGATAATAATAATAATAATAATAATAGTAATAATAATAATATATAAATCCTGTATAATAATAATATATAAATTCTGGATAATAATAATAATAATAATAATAGTAATAATAATAATAATATATAAATCCTGTATAATAATAATAATAATAATAGTAATAATAATAATAATATATAAATCCTGTATAATAATAATTATATATATATATATGTGACTTTGCGCAGCCCTACCACCCTGCAGCAGTAGTTCCGCTATGGGGCGATTGGGAAGCGGTTAATAGTCATGAAATCATTCATGTTTCTAGTCATTACGAAGATTCCCAGAAATAGCATCCGCTGTGTTAATACAGCAACAACAGTCCCAGTCCCACAGGCTACTTTGAAATGACATTCTCACGAGCTGGAAGCAGATCTGGAAGTTATCCATGCTTTGTATGTGTCTGCTCATAAAACAAAGTCATGAAATGATGAATTCTCCGCTTGTCATGCAAAACAATCACGTCCAATGTATTTATTTCCATTCATGTACTGTGAAGTACAGAGGAATTAGTCCTAGGGGGCGCTGTTGGGTAAACAAGTTGCGATATACTTGCACATGATGAGAGTAGCTCAGCAGAAGTGGGTGTGGTTTATCAATCATATTAGGTGGCCTTTGTACAATTTTACATTTTGGATTAAAAGTGTTGTTTTTTTTAAATGTTTAAAGTGTAACTCCTTTTTTGTGAGAAAAAAAAATCATTCTCCTCTGAGTGATCCATGTATGCGGAATGCGCCTTTCCAGCACCATGTTCTGGTGTGAATCAGCCCTAAGAGGGGACTCTGATGTAAGAGGAGGACTCTGACGTAAGAAGGAACTCTGATGGGTACCCTGATGTAAGGGGGGTACTCTGACGGAGACTCTGAAATAAGGGATGGCTCTGTGTGGACTCTGATATTTGGGTACTCTGATTAGGACCGTGATGTAAGAGGGGCTCTAATGGAGTCTCTGATATAAGGGGTACTCTGACAGGAACCCTGATAAAGACCTTCATGTAAGGGGGGACTCTGATGGAGTCTCTGATATAAGGGATGGCTCTGTGTGGACTCTGATGTTTGGGTACTCTGATTAGGACCCTGATGTAAGGGGGGCTATAATGGAGTCTCTGATATAAGGGGTACTCTGACAGGGATGCTGATAAAGACCCTGATGTAAAGGGGGGCCTAATGAAGTCTCTGATATAAGGGCTACTCTGATAGGAACCCTGATGAAGACCTTGATGTAAAAGGGGGACTCTGATGGTGACCCTGATATAAGGAGTAACTTTATTGTAAGGGACTCTTATTTTAACTTTTGATGTAAGGGGGGACTCTGATGGAGACTCTGATATAAGGGATGGTTCTGTGTGGACTCTGATGTTTGGGTACTCTGATTAGGACCGTGATGTAAGAGGGGCTCTAATGGAGTCTCTGATATAAGGGGTACTCTGACAGTAACCCTGATAAAGACCTTGATGTAAGGGGGGACTCTGATGGTGACCCTGATATAAGGGGTAACTTTATTGTAAGGGGACTCTTATGTTAACTTTTGATGTAATGAGGGACCCTGACAGGGACCCTGCTTTAAGGGAGGACTCTGATGGAGACCCTGATGTTAGGGAGGACTCTGATGGAGACCCTGATATAAGGGGTAACGCCATTGTAAGGGGGTCTTTGATGCTGATCCTGCTGTAAGGGGGGACTCAGATGGAGACCCTGATCTAAGGGGTAACCTTGCTGTAAGGGTGACTTTAATGGGGACCCTGATGTAAGATGAGACTCTGATGTAAGGGGGACTCTGAAGCAGACCCTGATATAAAGGAAAACATTGATTGAAGGGGGGACTCCGATGTAAGGGGACTCTGATAGAAACCTTGATGTAAGGGGGGACTCTAATGGAGACCCTGATATAAGGGGTAACTCCATTGTAATGGGGCCGTTGATGTTGATACTGCTGTAAAGGGGGACTCTGATAGGAACTTTGATGTAAGGGGGGCCTCTTGAATGGACCCTGCTGTAAGGGGGGACTCTGATGGGGACCCTGATGTAAGATTAGACTCTGATGTAAGGGGGACTCTGAAGCAGACCCTGATGTAATGGAAAACTTTGATTGAAGGGGAACTCGGATGTAAGGGGGACTCTGATGGGAACCTTGATGTAAAGGGGGACTTTGACAGGGACCCTGCTTTAAGGGGGGACTCTGATGGAGACCCTGATGTTAGGGAGGATTCTGATGAAGACCCTGATATAAGGGGTAACGCCATTGTAAGGGGGCCTTTGATATTGCTCCTGCTGTAACGGGGGACTCTGGTGTAAGGGGAGACTCAGATGGAGACCCTGATGTAAGGTGAGACTCTGACGTAAGGGGGACTCTGAAGCAGACCATGATGTAAAGGAAAATTTTGATTGAAGGGGGGACTCCAATATAAGGGGAACTCTGACAGGAACCTTGATGTAAGGGGGGACTCTGGCAGGGATCCTGTTGTAAGGGGTAACTCCATTGTAATGGGGCCTTTGATGTTGATACTGCTGTTAAGGGGGACTCTGGTGTAAGGGGGGTCTCTCATGGGGTCGCTGATCTTGTGATCTCACTGATCAATTATTCATCATCATCGATCGTCCTGTAATATCCGTCCGAAGAAAACATGCGTCACCTCCAGACGTGTCCCACGCCGCTCCCAGGAAGAGGACTTCATCTCCATAGCGGGGACCACGGCACGGCTGTCATGTGACTCATGGCATTGATATCTCCGAATGTTACATGAAGAAGGAATCCACCAATCACATACTTCCTTCGCGGCACAACACGAGTCAGCTGACCGCAACCTCAAACATCGCGCCAAATAATTGCCAAATGTTACCTTGTGAAATAATCCACAAAGAATACATATAGAAGCAGGGGCCCCTGACAACTCATGGGGCCCCTGGGCAATAGGGGATCATGGGGCCCCTGTGTCCTTGCCCAAACAAAAAAGCCTATGAAAAAGGTACCAGGGGCATCCCAAGGGGCCCCCTACTGGCCCCGGGCCCTCAGGCAGTGCCCGAGTTTCCAAATGGTCAGTCCGCCCCTGTATAGAAGGGAGTAGATACTTTGTAGCACGTCTGCAGTCTCTGCTCATCTCTAGTAGCATGCTTCTAGCCTCTAACCATCTCCTGCAGTATGCCCCTTGTCTCTAGCCATCTCCCATAGCATGCCACTTGTCTCTAACCATCTCCTGTAGCATGCCCCTTGTCTCTAACCATCTCCTGTAGTATGCCCCTTGTCTCTAGCCATCTCCCATAGCATGCCCCTTGTCTCTAGCCATCTCCCATAGCATGCCCCTTGTCTCTAGCCATCTCCCATAGCATGCCCCTTGTCTCTAGCCATCTCCCATAGCATGCCACTTGTCTCTAACCATCTCCTGTAGCATGCCCCTTGTCTCTAACCATCACCTGTAGTATGCCCCTTGTCTCTAACCATCTCCTGTAGCATGCCCCTTGTCTCTAACCATCTCCTGCAGTATGCCCATTGGCTCTAACCATCTCCCGTAGCATGCCCCTTGTCTCTAACCATCTCCTGTAGCATGCCCCTTGTCTCTAACTATCTCCTGCAGTATGCCCCTTGTCTCTAACCATCTCCTGCAGTATGCCCATTGGCTCTAACCATCTCCCGTAGCATGCCCCTTCTCTCTAACCATCTCCTGTAGCATGCTTCTTGTCTCTAACCATCTCCTGCAGTATGCCCCTTGTCTCTAACCATCTCCTGCAGTATGCCCCTTGTCTCTAACCATCTCCTGTAGTATGTCCCTTGTCTCTAACCATCTCCTGTAGCATGCCCCTTGTCTCTAACCATCTCCTGTAGTATGCCCCTTCTCTCTAACCATCTCCCATAGCATGCCCCTTGTCTCTAACCATCTCCTGCAGTATGCCCCTTGTCTCTAACCACCTCCCATAGCAAGCCCCTTCTCTCTAACCATCTCCTGTAGCATGCCCCTTCTCTCTAACCATCTCCTGCAGTATGCCCCTTGTCACTAACCATATCCTGCAGTATGCCCCTTGTCTCTAACCATCTCCTGCAGTATGCCCCTTGTCTCTAACCATCTCCTGCAGTATGCCCATTGTCTCTAACCATCTCCTGTAGCATGCCCCTTGTCTCTAACCATCTCCTGCAGTATGCCCATTGGCTCTAACCATCTCCCGTAGCATGCCCCTTCTCTCTAACCATCTCCTGTAGCATGCTTCTTGTCTCTAACCATATTCTGCAGTATGCCCCTTGTTTCTAACCATCTCCTGCAGTATGCCCCTTGTCTCTAACCATCTCCTGCAGTATGCCCCTTGTCTCTAACCATCTCCTGTAGTATGTCCCTTGTCTCTAACCATCTCCTGTAGCATGCCCCTTGTCTTTAACCATCTCCTGTAGTATGCCCCTTCTCTCTAACCATCTCCCATAGCATGCCCCTTGTCTCTAACCATCTCCTGTAGTATGTCCCTTGTCTCTAACCATCTCCTGTAGCATGCCCCTTGTCTCTAACCATCTCCTGTAGTATGCCCCTTGTCTCTAACCATCTCCCATAGCAAGCCCCTTCTCTCTAACCATCTCCTGTAGCATGCCCCTTCTCTCTAACCATCTCCTGCAGTATGCCCCTTGTCTCTAACCATCTCCTGCAGTATGCCCCTTGTCTCTAACCATCTCCTGCAGTATGCCCCTTGTCTCTAACCATCTCCTGCAGTATGCCCCTTGTCTCTAACCATCTCCTGCAGTATGCCCCTTGTCTCTAACCATCTCTCGTAGCATGCCCCTTGTCTCTAACCATCTCCTGCAGTATGCCCCTTGTCTCTAACCATCTCCTGCAGTATGCCCCTTGTCTCTAACCATCTCCTGCAGTATGCCCCTTGTCTCTAACCATCTCCTGCAGTATGCCCCTTGTCTCTAACCATCTCCTGCAGTATGCCCCTTGTCTCTAACCATCTCCTGTAGTATGTCCCTTGTCTCTAACCATCTCCTGTAGCATGCCCCTTGTCTCTAACCATCTCCTGTAGTATGCCCCTTCACTCTAACCATCTCCCATAGCATGCCCCTTGTCTCTAACCATCTCCTGTAGTATGTCCCTTGTCTCTAACCATCTCCTGCAGTATGCCCCTTGTCTCTAACCATCTCCTGTAGTATGCCCCTTGTCTCTAACCATCTCCCATAGCAAGCCCCTTCTCTCTAACCATCTCCTGTAGCATGCCCCTTCTCTCTAACCATCTCCTGCAGTATGCCCTTTGTCTCTAACCATCTCCTGCAGTATGCCCCTTGTCTCTAACCATCTCCTGCAGTATGCCCTTTGTCTCTAACCATCTCCTGCAGTATGCCCCTTGTCTCTAACCATCTCCTGCAGTATGCCCCTTGTCTCTAACCATCTCCTGCAGTATGCCCCTTGTCTCTAACCATCTCCTGCAGTATGCCCCTTGTCTCTAACCATCTCTCGTAGCATGCCCCTTGTCTCTAACCATCTCCTGCAGTATGCCCTTTGTCTCTAACCATCTCCTGCAGTATGCCCCTTGTCTCTAACCATCTCCTGCAGTATGCCCCTTGTCTCTTACCATCTCCTGCAGTATGCCCCTTGTCTCTAACCATCTCCTGCAGTATGCCCCTTGTCTCTAACCATCTCTCGTAGCATGCCCCTTGTCTCTAACCATCTCCTGCAGTATGCCCCTTGTCTCTAGCCATCTTCAGGTGTGTTTGAATTGGTCTATGGAAGTCTCTGCTGTACTTAAAGAGACTGATCACATTTTCGTAGCGGCTGCAGGTAGGTGGGCGTGTCTACAGGTGAATCTTCCCATTGGTGCACTGTCTGGAGCTCCCATGACAGCTAGAGAAGACGGACATTCCACTATTATTTTTAGATGTTTTTTTTTTTGTCTGCTGGTAAGTCAGGGGACTGAGTGCCATCTCTGATTGGAAGAGGAAATCAAATATAATGTTTCATTTCCTTCCTGAATTAAATTTAGAATTCTTCTAAGAGCATTGAAGGAAACTGGTAAATGTGCAACCGAAACAACAAAACGACCAGCAAGTCATAACTGGTTGATATAAAAGAAAAAAAAACAGAACTTGCATCATCTGTCAAATGTAACATAGCTTAAAGAAGAACTCCGGCCTTCACTTCAGTCTCGCACAGTTGTACCGGCTCCTCTCCTGGACTGAAATGGCTTCCTCTGATTTCACTGCACACTGTGAGCGTGTCTTAGGATGCACCAGAAGCCGCAGCAAGTCAGATACAGCCTGCCTCCTTTATTGCTTGGAGGATGTCCAACGCCATCTAGCACTTTCCTCCCCAGCCTAACTGTCCCTGACCTGCCCCTTTCATTCATTGGATTCTAGTTTGTTGAATCATGGAGGGTCAGCACCATATGTGGGTGTTACTTAGGGTGGTCTGCATACAAAGACACCATGCCTAGAAATGCCCACTCCTCCTGCAAAGACACCCTGCCTAGAAATGCCCACTCCTCCTGCAAAGACACCCTGCCTAGAAATGCTCACTCCTCCTGCAAAGACACCCTGTCTAGGAATGCCCACTCCTCCTGCAAAGGTACCCTGCCTAGAAATGCTCACTCCTCCTGCAAAGACACCCTGCCTAGAAATGCCCACTCCTCCTGCAAAAGGTACCCTGCCTAGAAATGCTCACTCCTCCTGCAAAGACACCCTGTCTAGGAATGCACACTCCTCCTGCAAAGACACCCTGCCTAGAAATGCCCACTCCTCCTGAAAAGACACCCTGCCTAGAAATGCCCACTCCTCCTGCAACGACACCCTGCCTAGAAATGCCCACTCCTCCTGCAAAGACACCCTGTCTAGGAATGCACACTCCTCCTGCAAAGACACCCTGCCTAGGAATGCTCACTCCTCCTGCAAAGACACCCTGTCTAGAAGTGCTCACTCCTCCTGCAAAGGTACCCTGCCTAGAAATGCACACTCCTCCTGCAAAGACACCCTGTCTAGGAATGCCCACTCCTCCTGCAAAGGTACCCTGCCTAGAAGTGCTCACTCATCCTGCAAAGGTACCCTGCCTAGAAATGCTCACTCCTCCTGCAAAGGTACCCTGCCTAGAAATGCTCACTCCTCCTGCAAAGGTACCCTGCCTAGAAATGCTCACTCCTCCTGCAAAGGTACCCTGCCTAGAAATGCTCATTCCTCCTGCAAAGACACCCTTCCTAGAAATGCTCACTCCTCCTGCAAAAACACCCTTCTTAGAAATTCCCACTCCTCCTGCAAAGACACCCTGCTTAGAAACTCCCACTCCTCCTGCAAAGACACCCTTCCTAGAAATGCTCACTCCTCCTGAAAAGACACCCTGCCTAGAAATGCACACTCCTTCTGCAAATACACCCTGCCTAGAAATGCTCACTCCTCCTGCAAAGACACCCTGCCTAGAAATGCTCACTCCTCCTGCAAAGACACCCTGCCTAGAAATGCCCACTCCTCCTGAAAAGACACCCTGCCTAGAAATGCTCACTCCTCCTGCAAAGACACCCTGCCTAGAAATGCTCACTCCTCCTGAAAAGTCACCCTGCCTAGAAATGCTCACTCCTCCTGCAAAGACACCCTGCCTAGAAATGCTCACTCCTCCTGCAAAAGACACCCTGCTTAGAAATTCCCACTCCTCCTGCAAAGTCAACCTGCCTAGAAATGCCCACTCCTCCTGCAAAGACACCCTGTCTAGGAATGCTCACTCCTCCTGCAAAGACACCCTTTCTAGAAATACTCACTCCTCCTGCAAAGACACCCTTCCTAGAAATGCTCACTCCTCCTGCAAAGACACCTTGCTTAGAAATTCCCACTCCTCCTGCAAAAGACACCCTGCCTAGAAATGCTCACTCCTCCAGACTGACATCCACTCATCAATACATCAACTGCAATATTTGCCTCACATCAACAGATTTTCCCCCTGCTTTACATTTTCCACCACTAAATGTCCTCAGCCTGATTGTCAGTATAATTTAGCCTACTTCCTCTGAGCCCAGGTCATTCTACACCATACCTGTGACTAGACAGTGAAAGGAGAAGCAGCACAGTGATGATCTCAGCTCTCTGTCACTCTGCTCTCAACTCCTGTCAGCATGGTTCTTGTTAGCACATGACCTGATTGTCTACTTGTGCTGCATTTTCCTCTCACACTGCAGCCCTGCTATACAGGACTGCAAGAGGAAGATACCAGGTCCCATTCAGGGACTTATACTGCTTGTATTTAAAAAATACATTTCATAATTTATTCAGGATTGTGTCTTTTATATCTGCCTGGAGTTCAGTTGTAAACTTTCCCTCTCCTCTCCTCTTAGATTTGATATCTCCCTCCGTCCTCATCCCTATTTAGTGCTAGTTGGTTCAGTCCTACCTATATCCACCCTATTTCCTCTATGTTCCTTCAGCCAATGTTAATACTTTGCAGAGGCAAGGGTAAGGAAAGCTATTGTTTTCTTTCCATTCAAAGGACTGGAAAATGATCCCCTCTACTGCAATCTCAAATACAATGGTGTTGCATTCAAGTCCTGTGTCTTACTGAAGAGTTATGCTGCCTGTGGATGCTGCCACGTCATCAGGTGACTATACTGTCTGGACAGACTGGGGTTTATTTACTAAAGCTGGAGAGTGCAAAATCAGACTCACTTCTGCCCAGAAACCAATCATCTTCCAGGTTGTATTGCCAAAGATTAATTGAACAAGCTGAGGTTAGAAGCTGATTGGTTTCTATGCAGAAGGGAGTCTGATTTTGCACTCTCCAGCTTTAGTAAATGAACCCGACTGTGTATAAGGAGTTATGTCATTGCACACAGCAACATTTGAAATAGAACACTCGTTGTGCCTTCCCCTTCCTCCTTTTATTTCATGCTCTCTCTTGCTATCTTTCACTTTCTTGTTCTGTATATCTTCTTTCTTTCTCTCTTTCTTTCTTTCTTTCTTCCCTCTATTCCCTTTTTATTTCATTTTTTTCTTTTGCTGTCTTTCTATCTTTTATTCCTTTTTTTGTTCTATATATCAATTTACTTTAAACTTCTCTCGTCTTCTCTTCTTTCCTCTCCTCTCCTCTCCTCAAAATATTGAGATAGAACACTCATTTTGCCTTTCCCTTCCTCTTTCTACTTTTATGTAATGCTTCCTCTTGCTGTTTTTCTCTTTCTTTTTCTGTATATCCATTTTCATTCTATATCTCAATTTTTCTTTCTTTCTTTCTTTCTTTCTTTCTTTCTTTCTTTCTTTCTTACTTCTTTCTTTCCTTCCTTTCCATTTTATTTAATTTCACTTTTGCTGTCTTTATATCATTTATTCCCTTTTTTTATTCTATATATCAGTTTAAACTTAAAACTCTCCTCTTCCCTCCTCTCCTCTCCTCTTCTGAAAATAGTGAGATAGAAAACTAATTTTGACTTTCCCTTTCTTGTTCTGTATATCCATTTTCTTTCTTTCTTTCTTTTTCTTTCTTTCTTTCTTTCTTTCTTTCTTTCTTTCTTTCTCTCTCTCTTTCTCTCTCTCTTTCTCTCTCTCTTTCTCTCTCTCTTTCTCTCTCTCTCTTTCTTTCTTTCTTTCTTTCTTCCCTCTATTCCCTTTTTATTTCATTTTTTTCTTTTTGTTCTATATATCAATTTAATTTAAACTTCTCTCATCTTCTCTCCTTTCCTCTCCTCTCCTCTCCTCAAAATATTGAGATAGAACACTCATTTTGCCTTTCCCTTCCTCTTTCTACTTTTATGTAATGCTTTCTCTTGCTGTCTTTCTCTTTCTTGTTCTGTATATCCATTTTCATTCTATATCTCAATTTTTCTTTCTTTCTTTCTTTCTTTCTTTCTTTCTTTCTTTCTTTCTTTCTTTCTTTCTTTCTTTCTTTCTTTCTTTCTTTCTTTCTTTCTTCTTCCTTCCTTTCATTCCATTTTATTTCATTTCACTTTTGCTGTCTTTCTATCATTTATTCTCTTTTTTATTCCATATATCAGTTTACTTTAAACTTAAAACTCTTCTCTTCCCTCCTCTCCTCTCCTCTCCTCTTCTCTTCCCTCCTCTCCTCTCCTCTCCTCTTCTCTTCCCTCCTCTCCTCTTCTCTTCCCTCCTCTCCTCTTCTCTTCTGAAAATAGTGAGATAGAAAACTAATTTTGCCTTTCCCTTTCTTGTTTTGTATATCCATTTTCTTTCTTTCTTTCTTTCTTTCTTTCTTTCTTTCTTTCTTTCTTTCTTTCTTTCTTTTTTTTCTCTCTCTCTCTCTTTCTCTCTTTTTTTCTCTCTTTCTTTCTCCCTTCCTTCCCTCTATTCCATTTTATTTCCCTTTTTTGTTCTATATATCAGTTTACTTTAAACTTCTCTTCCTTCTTTTTTCATTTCCCCCCTCTTCTCTCTTTAGAAATGTGACGTCACATGATCTAGAAGTTTACTTAAGTCAGCGCAGGCAGCCAGCGGAGCAGTAGAGGGAAGAGTGGCCAGCTTGCTGCACTGACACCCTGCCTGCGCTGGGTCCAGCATGGGGTGACATGGTGACATGCTGTGAGCTGTGGATGTTCATATTACAGGTTCTGCTTTGGCTGGAGGAGTCAGTGAAGACATCAGTAATGGGAAATCGGTGATTGTACAGGTGACAGCCATTGTACACTCCTGTACTCGGACTATCCTGCAGGCAGGCTATCGTTTACCCGGGCAGACCGGCATCCACAGCGATTAGAACTCTGCCACATTTTCCACCAGAAATGGTTAATATGACGGCTGCGATGAGCACAGGGTCCTCTGGAAGTGCAACCACGTACGTATGGGAATTTACCGTCATTTCTGATGTTTCCAAAGTGTTACTATATTTAATCTGCAGAGATTGTACAATCAGATTGTATGGGGTCAGGCCAGCTTAATGTAGTCTTCTTTATATCTACTATCAGCTATGTGCTGGGCTCTGCCTGATTTGGTACAAACTGAGTGGACGGTTTAGGTCTGTCCTCATAGTCCTCATAGTCCTCATAGTCCATAGCTTTTGTGGAAATCTAAAGGAGATTGTAGAATCTGAATGTATAGGGAAGGTCAGCTTTAGGCTACTCCTTTTTAGGGGGGTGCATAAGAACCTTCTATAAAGGGGTGAAAACTGGACAGACAGAAGGATGGATGGATAGTTGAATGGATATACTGTATGGGTGGACTGAAGGAAGAATGGACAGGGAGAATGGATGGATGGATAGATGGAGCAATTCATCGATGGATGGGTGGATGGATGGATGGGTGGATGGACAGATGGAGTGATTAATGGATGGACAGATGGTTGGATGGAAGGACAGATGAACTGACAGACGAATAGATAAATGGATGGATAGCTAAATGAACGAATGGATAGGTGGATAGATGAACTGGTTAGTGGATGGACAGATGGATGGATGGATGACGAGATGGATGGATGAATGGGTAAATGGATGGATGGATGGATGGATGGATAGATGGGCAGACGGCTGGGCAGGTGGGTGGATGGATGGACGGGCAGATGGGCAGACAGAAGGGTGGATGGATGGACTGGTTAGTGGATGGATGAATAGATGGATGAATGGGTAAATGGAAGAATGGATGGTTGGATAGATGGGCAGACGGCTGGGCAGGTGCGTGGATGGATGGACGGGCAGATAGGCAGACAGAAGCGTGGATGGATGGACTGGTTAGTGGATGGATGGATGAATGGGTAAATAGAAGAATGGAGGGATGGATAGATTGGCAGACGGCTGGACAGGTGGGTAGATGGATGGGCAGATGGGCAGACAGAAGGGTGGATGGATAGACTGGTTTATGGATGGACAGATAGATATATGGACGAATGGATGGATGAATAGATGAATGGATGTATGGGTAAATGGATGAGTGGATAGATGGACAGGTGTGTGGATGGATGGATGGAGAGACAGACGGGGAGACAGAAGGGTGGATGGATGAGTTAATGGATAGATGGACAGACGGATGGATGAATAGATGAATGAATGGATGGGTAAATGAATGAATGAATGGAAAGATGGATGGATGGGTAGATATATGGACAGACAGCTGGACAGGTGGGTGGATGGTCAGACAGATGGATGGATGGATGGGTAAGTGGGTAGATGGATGGATGGATTGGTGAACAGATGGACGGACAAATGGGTGAATGGATGAATAGATAGACAGATGGATGGATGAACAGATGGACAGACGGATGGATACGTAGATACTATTCCAATTCTGATCATCTCAGCTGGATCTGGAGATGATGCCCAAAGTCACATAGTTAAAGTTATGCTGATAATTGTATCACAGTACTCCCCCTGACAATGCCTTTATCGTCTTTTCTCTCCAGAAGGACGGCACAATCTTTGTTCAGGCATCATCCAGGGTCCCAATCTACTTCCTGGACTGAGATGCCTGCTCAGAGATAACACAATCATGTAAATCCTGGTGCCTGTGTGGTTATTTGCAGTGTTCACAAATGTTTGACACAGATCAGCCCCTGCTGCATCTTCTCACCTTGTGACTGTATTTAAGAATATTAACACACGTTGAGGACAATATAAACATTAACATAAACCTGGCAAAATGCAGTCAAAATGAGTAGATGCTAAAACAATGCATCTAAAAAAAAAATCAATTGTTCAAGCAACCGGTAGATTCATCCACAGAGGGAGCAGAAGTTTTACATTAAAGTTGATTTGGATTTGTCACCTTTTGAACTTCTAGTTTGTCCTGTAATTTGATAGGAAGCCCAAACAGAGAGGCCTAAAAGTGGGAAGGGGTGGAGTCAAGTTAAACAAGAACATTTTTGATTGGTATATATCCCTGGATAACTCTGGGTGTTTTGTTATGCAGTTGTTAAAAAAATAACTTTGAGTCAGACATTTTTCATCATATGTTCAGTTTGAATTGCTCAAGTTTGAGGCGGGTCTACTTTGAAAGTACAAAGTTTTGCACAAAGTAGGGAAGGTTCAAACATCTTTTAGTTTATTTTTTGCTACCTGAGATTGCCCTTCACTTCCTGCCCTACAGATCCAACAGGATGTGAGAGGAAATCTTTATAAAGTGAGGGTCAATCCCCTCTTAGACACTTGTCTAAAGAACCAACGTCCTCAGTGAATAACCTCCTCGTACTAACCAGTGTTCCCATTGGATAACTTCCCCCTACTAACCAGTGTCCCTAATGGATACCTTCCCCATACTAACCAGTGTCCCTATTGGATAACTTCCCTGTACTAACCAGTGTCTCCTTCCCCATACTAACCAGTGTCCCCATTGGATAACTTCCCTGTACTAACCAGTGTCTCCTTCCCCATACTAACCAGTGTCCTCATTGGATAACTTCCCCGTACTAACCAGTGTCCCCTTCCTCATACTAACTAGTGTCCCCATTGGACAACATCCCCGTACTAACCAGTGTCCCCTTCCCCATACTAACCAGTGTCCCCATTGGATAACTTCCCCTTACTAACCAGTGTCCCCTTCCTCATACTAACTAGTGTCCCCATTGGACAACATCCCCGTACTAACCAGTGTCCCCTTCCCCATACTAACCAGTGTCCCCATTGCATAACTTCCCCTTACTAACCAGTGTCCCTAATGGACACCTTCCCCATACTAATCAGTGTCCCGATTGGATAACTTCCCCGTACTAACCAGTGTTCCCTTCCCCATACTAACCAGTGTTCCCATTGGATAACTTCTCTCTACTAACCAGTGTCCCTATTGGATAACTTCCCCTTACTAACCAGTGTCCCTAATGGATACCTTCCCCATACTAATCAGTGTCCCCTTCCCTAAACTAACCAGGGTCCCCATTGGATAACTTCCCCGTACTAACCAGTGTCCCCTTCCCTATACTAACCAGTGTCCCCTTCCCCATACTAACCAGTGTCCCTATTGGATAACTTCCCCTTACTAATCAGTGTCCCTAATGGATACCTCCCCCATACTGTTCAGTGTCCCTAATGGATACCTCCCCCATACAAATCAGTGACCCTAATGGATACCTCCCCCATACTAATCAGTGACCCTAATGGATACCTCCCCCATACTAATCAGTGTCCCCATTGGATAACTTCCCCGTATTAACCAGTGTCCCCTTCCCCATACTAACCAGTGTCCCCATTGGATAACTTCGCCTTGCTAACCAGTGTCCCCGTTGGATAACATCGTCGTACTAACCAGTGTCCCCAATGGATAATTTCCCCATACTAACCAGTGTCTCCATTGTATATCTTCCCCGTACTAACTATTGTCCCCATTGGATAATTTGGCTGTATTAACCAGTGTCCACCATTGGATAACATCCTCATGTTAACCATGAAATATATTTTGAAATATATTGAATACGGCCAAAATTGTAGTATTTAAAATATATGCCAATTCATATTCTTCCATATGGGGGTATAGCCAGGGGTAGACTGACAACTCATGGGGCCCCCGGGCAATAGGGGATCATGGGGCCCCTGTGTCCTTGCCCAAACTTTAAAAAGCCTATGAAAAAGGTACCAGGGGCATCTCATGGGGTCCCCTACTGACCCAGGGCCCTCGGGCAGTGCCCGAGTTTCCAAATGGTCAGTACTCCCCGGGGTATAGCCACATACAGCAAGCATTGGGTGTTTTTTTATCATTTATTTTATTACATGTCTGTTCTAATAAAGGTAGACATTTATGATGGATGTCCCTTTTAATGTTACTATGTATGAGGTGATATCAAAACGTTTCGAGACTAGTTTTGTGACATGCCAACAGATGGCAGCACAAGGCTACATGCAAAGTCACAGGGAGCACTGACCTTCATTAGTCAGTCAAAAGACATCGTCCTGTGTACATCAGGAGCTGTGCAACTGGTGCAATTCTGACCATGTGTGGTACCACCTCTGCTATTTCATCATGAACAGCAAATTAGAACAAAAAGCAAATGTGAAATTCTGCGTGAAAATTTGTGGCAAATCTGCTGCAGAGACATTTGACATGATTCAGCAAGTTTATGGTGATGCTGCGATGAGTCGTTCGAGGTGTTCTGAGTGGTACGTGTGCTGCAAGAGCTGAATAACATCCCTGGAAGACAACAGGACATCAGGAAGACCTCTAACGAGCTCAACTCCTGAAAATTTCGAAATGTCAAAAACATTCGTCAACTTGTGCATGATGATCGGTGGAGAACCATCCACAACATTGCTGCCATTGTCCGTGTGTCATAAGGAACGGTCCAGGCAATCCTTACATGTGATTTGAACATATGCCGTGTTGATGCCAAGTTTGTCCCTAAAGCAGGCCATAGACGGGTCGAACATCGCCCGATTAAAAAAAAAAAAAAACGAAAAATCAGTTGTTCGACCGGCCGACGTTACCACCAACATTAAAAAAAATCAGCCGATTTTCGACCCATCTATGGCCGGCATAAACCAGAGCAGGGAGAAACATCAACACTGTCATTGCTGGTCTCTTTTTGAAACATGCTAGGTGCTTGATTGTCCCCGACTTCAATAACTAAGGGGTTAAATAAGGACTTGATCTACATGAACTGTCATCAAATTCAGATCAAAGGTTATATGGATACAGATGTTTTTATGTGGATACAAATGGATACATTTGTTGCAGCCGCAATACTTTTTTATATCAAATATAATAGCAGATTGGACTTCCAGTTCGTAGGAAGGATTCAGGCGTCTCCCATTCCAATTCTTCTTCTTCTTTTTCTTCTTCTTTGTCTTCTTCTTATTCTTCTTCTTTTTCTTCTTCTTATTACTCTTATTCTTGTTCTTTTTCTTCTTCTTCTTCTTTTTCTTCTTCTTTGTTTTCTTCTTATTCTTTTTCTTCTTCTTCTTCCTCTTCTTCTTCTTTTTCTTTGTATTCTGCTTCTTTTTCTTCTTCTTTGTTTTCTTCTTATTCTTCTTCTTTGTCTTCTTCTTCTTTTTCTTCTTCTTTGTCTTCTTCTTCTTTGTCTTCTTTTTCTTCTTCTTTGTCTTCTTATTATTATTCTTCTTTTCTTCTTCTTTGTTTTCTTCTTCTTCTTCTACTTCTTCTTTTTCTTTGTATTCTTCTTCTTTTCTTCTTTGTTTTCTCCTTATTCTTCTTCTTTGTCTTCTACTTCTTCTTCTTTTTCTTCTTCTTTGTCTTCTTATTATTATTCTTATTCTTCTTCTTTTGCTTCTTCATCTTCTTTGTCTTCTTCTTATTCTTCTTCTTTTTCTTCTTTTTTTTCTTATTATTCTTATTTTCTTCCTTTTTTTCTTCTTCTTCTTCTTCTTCCTCTCCTTTTTATTCTTCTTTGTCTTCTTCTTATTCTTCTTCTCCTTCTTTTTCTTCTTCTTTTTCTTCTTCTTTCAGGTCACGGCTCATGCGCAGACTTTTATCAGTAAAACGATCGGCCGATTTGTCCATCATTGTCGGGAAAATCGGCCGATCATCAAAATCGGCCGTGAATTTTCCAACATGACCGATAAAAAAAATGTGCAAAAACCCCGAAAAATGGCCGACCAATTAATCCACTAATGGTGCGAAAATTAGCCAAATTTTTTTTCGGCCCGAAAAATCGGGCGATTTTTGACCCATCTATGGCCGGCATTAGGCTGTAATGACTTCTGATATCATATGTACTCTCCAGCACCTCAGGATATGCACAGCCAAAAGGGAAGCCAAGGGTACCAGGACAGCGAAAACCAAAGGAAATGCTTCAGGGGTGCAGCCCTCCTCAGACGGGGAAATCAGCCACTGGATAGAGAGAAAACAGGTGGCGCACACACCTAGTGCATTATCCAAGGTTTATTGTAGGAATGAAAGAATAATAAAAACATACTCACAGACGAAGCATGTATCTAAAAAGCATAGAAAAATGACAATGACCACAACGGCAGGCAAGGTGTTCTCACTGTCAGTGCGGTCAAATCTGACGCGTTTCGGGGACAAATCCCTTTCCTCAGAGCTGATGCAGATGTGTGATGAATGGAAAGTGGGAGCCTTGCTGGTGATGGGGCCCTTGTGGCCATTGTCATTTTTCTATGCTTTTTAGATACATAATAAAAACATACTCACAGACGAAGCATGTATCTAAAAAGCATAGAAAAATGACAATGGCCACAAGGGCCCCATCACCAGCAAGGCTCCCACTTTCCATTCATCACACATCTGCATCAGCTCTGAGGAAAGGGATTTGTCCCCGAAACGCGTCAGAATTTGACCGCACTGACAGTAAGAACACCTTGCCTGCTGTTGATGCCATTTTTCTATGCTTTTTAGATACATGCTTCGTCTGTGAGTATGTTTTTATTATTCTTTCACTCCTACAATAAACCTTGGATAATGCACTAGGTGTGTGCGCCCCCTGTTTTCTCTTTATGTAATGACTTCTGAACCCACCCTACTGGCCAGATTTCGCTCCTAGGGACTTCACCCTCTTCCCAAAGATGAAGATCCAGCTCAAAGTTTGCCATTTAGACAACATTGTGGAAATCCAGCGTGAATCGCAGAAGCTTCTTGACACGTTTCAAAGAGAAGACTTCCAGGACACGTTCCAGGATGTGGTGGGAACGCTGGGAGCGCTGAATTGCTGTGCAAGGGGACTATTTGGAAGGTGGTAGCGTGTAAGTGTAGATAAATAAAGTACTTTCTTGTAAACAGAGCTGGTCTCCAAACTTTCTGATACCACCTTGTGAGTCGTAGCAGCCACAAATTGTGTTTTTCTTTATATATCTTTTGTTGTTTTTAGTTGCACTTGAGACCACGTAACTCACTTTCCTTTCTCTTTCTTTCTTCCCCTTTCTTGTCTGCCATCGCCAACTTCCCCCCACCCACCCCGGAGACCACATGTCACCACACCTTATCCCGTCTCTGTCATCTGGCCTCGGTCTACCATTAAAGAGGAACACTGTGCAGTGCTAAAAATCAAATCGAATTTGACCCCCCCCTTCTTTGTAATTGCAGGGCCAGAGAAGTTCTATTGTTCTCTTTGTAAAAGCAGTGGTCTCTCTGCAGAGGTCAGACACACACAGGGGTGGACTGACCATTCGGAAACTCAGGCACTGCCCGAGGGCCCGGGGTCAGTAAGGGGCCCCATGAGATGCCCCAGGTACCTTTCATAGACTTTTCTGGGTGTGGTTTGAGTGTGGGTGAGGACACAGGGGCCCCATGAGTTGTTAGTCCGCCCCTGGACATACCCCCTACTAAATCAAAGCTAGAGCTCTCCAATCAGCAAAGCTATTCCTCCCTGATGATTGGAGAGTTCTAGCTCTGACTCACAGGGTGTGTGTTGGACCTCTGCAGAGAGCCCTCTGCTTCTACACATGGGGTTGCTTGCTCGAATCCCAACCATGGCACCACCTGCCTGGAGTTTGCATGCTCTCCCTGTGCCTGCGTGGGTTTCCTTCGGGTACTCCGGTTTCCTTCCACACTCCAAAGACATGCTGGTAGGTTATTTGGCTCCTGTCTAAATTGTCCCTAGTATGTGTATGTATGAATGTGAGTTAGGGACCTTAGATTGTACGCTCCTCGGGGGTGGGGACTGATGTGAATGTACAATATATATACAGTATATAAAGCACTGCGTAAATTGACGGGTCTATATAAGTACCTAAAATAAATAAAAAATAAAAATAAAATGAGTCAGGGTACTTCTTTGCTGACAGGGGGCAAGCTTTTCAGGCTGTAGCTGCTTTCTAAAGGAAAAAAACTGAAAGACATTACAATTCTTCTGTTCTTATGCACCTGAAACATATTTAGCTGATTTAAAATGAAAGTGGTTGTAAACCTTTACTTATCCTCCTACATAAGTTGTACCTGTTTATTTGCCGTCTTCTCTTCTCAACATCCGTTCAAAGTGCAGAATTTACAACGTTTGCCTGAGCTGTCAGAAAGCAGGGGGCAAAGAGCTGAAATTACACTCTGCAGAGCTCAGTGAGGCCAGTTCAGAGCTGATTGGAGGGAAGGAACACACCCAGGGATGTATTTACCAGAAGGCAAACAAGGCATTTGCCTAAGACGGCATTTTTTAGGGGGGCAGCAATGCCCCCTGGAAGAATGACATATGCGGCATGGGGACCAGGTGAGATCCGATATGGGCTGCTTGATGGTGCATGCAGAGCAGAGCCCAACTGTCGTTCCCGGGTATGTCCAGAGCTGTGAAGGTGAGTGTCTTTCTCTCTGTCACCTTGGGGGGGGGGGTGTTAGTGGAAGGCTCTCTTGGGTGTGGATGGTGTGTTGTTGGTCACTGTCAGGCTCTCTCCATGGGGAGGGGGGGGTCTGGTGTTGGTATGTGTGAGGCTTTCTCTCTCTGCCAGGGAGGGACGTCCATCTTTTGTGTTGCCTAGGGCAGCACAAAACCTAAATACACCGCTGGACTCACCTTCTTCCACACAGCACACAGGAACAGAGCTGACACTGTCAATCACAGGCTGTGTGCTGGAGGTTCCTTCCCATCACCTTTTTTTTTCTTGGTGTCAGGAAAACTTGTCAGAAGTGACTTTTGCTGATAGCATAGTAATGAGGCAGCAGACAGAAATGACACTCTGGACTGAGACAAGTACACACTATAGAGGGATACGTTTTGTTCATATTTCATGTCTGAGATTTACAACCACTTTAACATTCAGTTGGGTTTTAATACACGCAGACTTTTTTTTTTTTTACTTTCTGTTTTGGCTATGGGACAAGAAGGAAAGGTAAATCTCCCCAACTGGCCAAGGATGGCAAAATAAAAAAAAACTGACAGGGGTTATAACATTCCCTTTCCTATCCAAAATGAAAAAAAAATCGTTTTGCCTTTTATTTGACTCTAATAATTGAATAAAATAGGCTGACATTATGATTCTTTAAAATGACTCTTTCCTTTGCCCATGCAGAGTAAAGTAAAAGAGTCACTTACAGGGGCGGATTGACAACTCACGGGGCCCTCGGGCAATAGGGGATCATGGGGCCCCTGTGTCCTAGCCCACACTCAAAGCACACCCAAAAAAGCCTATAAAAAGAAAAAAAATTTCATGGGGCCTCCTTCTGACCCCGGGCCCTCGGGTAGTGCCTGAGTGCTTGAATGGTCAGTCCGCCCCTGGTCACTTACCTTCCCCAGCTCTAAGCTGCATAGACTCACCTTTCCTCACTCCTGTGTCAATGTTTTCAGCCACCTGGAACATACATGCACAGGGGCGGACTAACCATTGGGGAACTCCGGCACTGCCCGAGGGCCCGGGGTCAGTAGGGGGCCCCATGAGATGTCCCTGGTACCTTTCATAGGCTTTTTTGGGTGTGATTTGAGTGTGGGCGAGGACACAGGGGCCCCAGGACACAGTGGATCCATTTATTGCTAATTTCAATTAGGAATGAGCATGGGTTTGATTCAAACTTACGGTAGGTTCAGACCCAACCAGGGGTGGACTGACAACTCATGGGGCCCCTGGGCAATAGGGGATCATGGGGCCCCTGTGTCCTTGCCCAAACTCAAAAAAGCCTATGAAAAAGGTACCAGGGGCATGTCATGGGGCATGTTTTTTGGTCTGCATGTTTTTTGGCTAATGGATGGAAGCCAGATATTGGGTGATACAGTAATTTATATTTAAACCTCTAAAAATTTATCTTTTACTAAGCATGTCATGAGGGCCCCCTACTGACCCCGGGCCCTCGGGCAGTGCCTGAGTTTCCAAATGGTCAGTCCGCCCCCTGGACCCAACCCAGAAGCAAGCTGTCATTCCAACCAACTTTTTACTCAGTCAGCTATGATCAGGGCTTTCTAGGCTATGTATTAGCACGTAACAAAGAGGTGGGGTTGCTTATAAAATGATTGACTTAATATGGCCACAGTCTAACAATGTTACTGATCAAATATGGCCATGTCACCATATTAGGTCAATGATGTCATGACCAGGGGTGGACTGACCATTTGGAAACTCGGGCACTGCCAGAGGGCCAGGGGTCAGTAGGGGGCCCTATGAGATGCATTGACTTAAGATAGTTTTTTTGGAGGTTACAAAATAAATTACTGTATCACCCAATATATTTAATATTTAATGTAGCCGCTTTTCTGTGAATTCCTTTTCACAAACCCTTCTTTTTTGTATGGCCCTATGAGATGCCCCTGGTACCTCTTTTTATAGGCTTTTTTGAGTTTGGGCAAGGACACAGGGGCCCCATGATCCCCTATTGCCCGTGGGCCCCATGAGTTGTCAGTCCGCCCCTGTACATGCAATTGTATTTTAATTTTTTTTTTTTTACTGTTTGAAAATGTTTATTTTGTATTTAGTCATTGTGTTTGCTACTGAACTGTTATCTCCACGCATTGATTATTGTATTGGTGCTCCGCAAGAAAAAAAGCCGATTGTTCCTCTGGTTGAAGCAAATATTATTACTCTCATAAAAGCAATTTCAACGTGACCATAAATTATGACCTTTTACTGGCATATGGGGACAATAGCCTGACCTAATCTGCATTTAAAGTGCATTCTTTTTAAATCAGGGACATGTCTATAAGTAAATAACATAACTAAAATCAATTTAATGCACATAGGAACTTATGGAAAGATTTTTGTTGAAATGAATGGTCTAGTGACAGGGTCTCTGTAAGTAAATGATATTATCCCCAAAATGGAAATGGTTTACAAATGGAATGGCCTTTCAGCCATTGGTCAGTGCATCAGACAGAGCAAAATGAAAATCTTTGCCCTGTTTCAGGTTTCTACAGCGTGTTCCTAACTTTCTGCACACTCTTTCAGTAGTATAAACAGGCATTCGTTATAGGGTGCTGAGCCTGACAACCAAACAAGATCCATTGGCAGAGCACTCTTTGAAGTGTGTGGCCAGTATAAAACTTTTCCATTGTAAAACGACCTTCTTGGTGGCACGTGGGAGGATAAGTGGACGCTGGCTTTCAAAGCACTAAGTCTTCTGTGTATTAATTTATTGTGGATTCGGATTTGGAGAAAAGAAGCTGTATAAACAGCCTCTCTTCTCAACCCTCAATTGTATCTCTGTACTGTAAGCAAAAGCTTTGCCAAGGTTTTTCTGAGACTTTAGTTAGTTAACTGCTTGTAATATCTCTTCATTATGGGCCATTCTCCAGTTTTCAGTGCAGTGATAGTTTGCCGGATAATCACTTTGGTGAGTGGGAAGGAGCGCCCCGTGTCCAGAAAAATGCAATGTCTTAATGTAGGGTTCACTAAGGCTTTATTGGAAGTGTAAAACTTGTATGTCAAGTCAACGCTCCTTCCAGAGCCCAAGTCTTTTGGCTGAAACAACGACAGGGTTGTACCAGAAAGGTAGCAGCCCAAGCCTCAAGAGGGTCCACCACCACCATTGACCGTTGGGCTCATCATCTCTTCCTTAATGCCCATGTTGCCACCTACCCACGACTTTACACCGATCCAGCTAATCCAGTCTCTAACCCAAACCTGACAATTGCTTTGTAATGCAACACCAGACTTAAATACCATTTGACCATGCTCTGTTAGCTGCTTCCTGGCCACAGCAGTTGGAAATGATAGCACTGAACTGGGACATGATGTAAAACACATCACTTCCATTCATTCAACGGAGATCGGGGAACATGTGTTGACTGATCTCCCTTTCTATTCCACCCTCCAGCACTTGCCATGCCGATTCTGGGTCCACAGGTGGGACAATGGAGCCCGGAATACATGGCAGGGGCAGCTGGGTGGTAGCTGGGGGGCCATGCAATGTCTTTTGTGCAGTACAATTGCCCTACTTGCCTGATTGCTGTCTTCTCTGGCATTGTAAACTGAGCTGGGCAGCATCAGGTCAGTCTCTGTATGCTGAAATGGCAGCCTCCTGTTCATGCGCTGGAGTGACGTCATCCTGCGCTGGTCAATGAAGTTAGTTGAAGACTATTACACAGGAGAATATGCCAGAGCAGGCAAGAAACCATTGGAAAAGTAAGTGTACACTTTTAGTTCCGCTTTACTTTTCAGATGTGCAGGATAAGGGAGGCGGAGGGGTTAATATAGGGTCACTGCAGAGACAGGTTGGAGCAGACATATACAGGGTAGGAGGAGGAAGTGAAATGGTTCAAATCAGTTCACTGAAGCTGGTACTGGAGCCACTGATTGGGATCCTGTGATTGAAAGAGTCATTCATTAGTCCCACCTCCAGAGGAAGGGGAGGGCTCACAGATATAAACACTACACTGTTTACATCATGTGAAAACCAATCACAGTTATCATGTGGTACAGAGCCACTTGCTTGGGCACCCTTACATTGGATTGGACAAGGACTGGATAGACATGAGCCATGACCAGTTCAACCTGACCCTGGGGGTTTCCCATCACCCATTTATATCTCACATCTAGTATTAATGTGCTCCTAAGCAGGGGCGGACTGACAACTCATGGGGCCCCCAGGCAATAGGGGATCATGGGGCCCCTGTGTCCTTTCCCAAACTCAAAAAAGCCTATGAAAAAGGTACCAGGGGCATCTCATGGGGCCCCCTAATGACCCCAGGCCCTTGGGCAGTGCCCGAGTTTCCAAATGGTCAGTCCGCCCCTGCTCCTAAGTCCTAAGGGGCCACTGTGCACCTGCACAGGCATCACAAGTAGCATGTCCACCCCTAATTCACTCTAGTATCCCATAGTAGACTTACTACAACCTATATAGGAGGCAGTAGCTGTGACCTTTTTCATTTTAAAGAAAAAACCTAACAGTACCAGTTCTAGTAGGCGGTGAATGATGCCAGATATTTGTACCGTTCAGCAGCTGTGTCAATAACATGTCACAAATAATTCGAGCACTGAGCGACAGATTGGGTCAGATAATCAGTAAATAGAATGCGGGAGGCCCTAATACATAATGCGCCACCTTATCGCATGTACTGTTGACTCTGTGTGTGCACTCACCATGTAATCTGTGTCATGGAAGGGATCGTGAAAGAATAGAAAAGATTCAGCTGATAGAGGATTGTATTATACCTCTAAATCTCGGAAGTGAGCCGGGAGGAAGAGGGCAACATAGGTGAGATCATCAGCCTCCATTTGACCTTTCAACAATTGAATGGGCAAGTTGGAAAACATATCTAAAGCCAATTTTTTCCCCCAATTTTGATAAAGTGGGGAAGGGTTAAAACCTCTGCCCCTTTATTCTCTCACTGACCAGAGACCACCTAATATAAAAGACAATGGTCCCCTATGGGGGAGACACTGACGCCCTTATTTTTGCTATACAAAGTCCAAATCAGGACAATTATATTCTGATCCAGGACTGTGTGGGGATAATGCTCTGGTTATGGGTCATCTACCAATAGAAGTGAGGTCCTTGGTAATGGTTTTTGGTTCTGTGGTTCTCCACAAAGTGGGGACCCCTCAAAAAAAAGGGTTACCAAATAGAGTTGTACTAAAAAGAGCAGCAAAAATAATCCAAGGCTTCAAAAATGATTTATTAGTTCAGTAAATGATCACAGAAAGGACAACAAACAGCCAACGTCTTTTGAGGGCCAATAGACCTCCCACTTTCTCAGGATTTATTTATAATGAAATGGTTTAGGGACTTCTAAGTGGTGACTGTAACACTTACGTATGAGTCTCCAAATCATTTTAATGTACTTAAGCCCTGAGGAAAGGGGAGACCTATGGACCTTCAAAACACGTTGGATGTTTGTTGCCCTTTCTGTGGTCATTTACTGAACCAACAAATCCTTCTTGGACCCCGGATCTTGTGTGTGGTGTTCTTTCTGGTGCTTCCCATCTGCTTAAATAGTAGGTGAAATCCTGTTGGACAATTGACCTGAGCAAGAACCCTATCAAACAGTAGTGTAGGAGTGACCTGGTTAGGGGTTCAAAGGAACACTTTGCCAGGCCACAAGTGGACCCACTTATGACCACTTTCAAATACTTTTTGAATATAGATCTTCTTTAGATGGGTGTAACAACAATATTCAGGAAAATCTGCCTTTATTTGCATCAAACAATAGTTACATTGCCACATAGTTAATGTTAGGCCTTATGCACATAGTCGAGTGGAGCCATGCACCACCAAAAGTCAGCATATTTCTATGGCTGGGAGCACAGCCAGTGCCAGCAAGCCTGTGCAAGTCAATGACAAGCTACCAGGCACCAAGGCTGTTCACATGTATACAGACATACAAACTATTACATATGATTAGGGACACATGAGCAGCCTGGACTAAAGAAGGGCTAAGGTTCGATCTCAACTCAGTTCAACTTGAATGCATAGGAAACTGTCTTTTGACAGCAGGCCACAGTCCCAATCGGCTACAGCCATGGAGTTCCCCACCTCACAGCTGCACATAACAAAGGGGCAAGGGTGCTGGTGACATCATTAACTTATTATAGCCACATGGCCATTTTAGGTCAATGATACAGATCAAATATTGCCATGTGGCCATGTTAGGTCAACTCCACAACTGGAACTCTATGGCCAGAGATGACTGGGACAGTGGCCTGTTGTCATGTGACAATTTCTCTTTGAGACTCTTAGCTCATCTTTACTCTGGATGAAGGAGAGCTCTTTTCAAAAGTGTTTATTAAAAGTAGGGATGAGCATGAGTTCAGACCAAACCCAAAAAAGCAAGCTGTCACTACTGACAAATCAGCACCCAATCAGCTATGGCCTCCTGCTCACAACAAAGAAACAGGGATGGTCATGACCAGGGGCGGACTGACAACTCATGGGGCCCCCGGGCAATAGGGGATCATGGGGCCCCTGTGTCCTTGCCCAAACTCAAAAAAGCCTATAAAAAAGGTACCAGGGGAATCTCATGGGGCCCCCTACTGACCCCGGGCCCTAGTTTCCAAATGGTCAGTCCGCCCCTGGTCATGACATCATTGACCTAATATGGTGACATGGCCATATTTGATCAGTAACATTGTTAGACTGTGGCCATATTAAGTCAATCATTTTAGAAGCAACCCCACCTCTTTGTTACGTGCTAATACATAGCCTAGAAAGCCCTGATCATAGCTGACTGAGTAAAAAGTTGGTTGGATTGACAGCTTGCTTCTGGGTTGGGTCCAGGGGGCGGACTGACCATTTGGAAACTCGGGCACTGCCCGAGGGCCCGGGGTCAGTAGGGGGCCCCATGACATGCCCCTGGTACCTTTTTCATAGGCTTTTTTGAGTTTGGGCAAGGACACAGGGGCCCCATGATCCCCTATTGCCCGGGGGCCCCATGAGTTGTCAGTCCACCCCAGGTTGGGTCTGAACCTAAGTTTGAATCAAACCCATGCTCATTCCTAATTGAAATTAGCAATAAATGGATCCATGTGTGGTCCTGCAGAGGGATGTTTAGGACTCTTAACTTGGTCACTCCCACATTACAGAGTGTTAGATAAGGTCTCTGCCCAGGTCAATGGACCAATGGGATTTCAACTGCTACTTTAAAGGGTCTGAAGCTTGGGTGTGCTGTGTCATCATGACGAATTCTGTGCTGATCACAAAACATCTGTGATCCCAGACGCAGAAATATGCTGATTCTTAGCGGTGTGTGGCTCTACTGGACCATGTGAATGGGGCCTTAAAGTGACTCTGTCCCTGCAACTGTTTACTCAGCTTGTTTAATCCACACAATCACAAATGCTCGGTCTGTTTGCACTAAACATACATGTTGTTTTAAATAAGAATAAATGTTTGCATTGGGCAGGATCCTAAATTATCCCAGAGCAAAGTCGGCTACAGATAATAGAAAGGAAGAACTCATTGGTTGTAAAGTAGCATTGCAGATAAAAAATACAAGGAAGTAAACATGTCAGTGGTCACCAAGATTCTGAATACATAATGTAGGAAGATACTAAAGATAAAAATGACTTGAAAAATAAAGATACAAATGTAAAAAATCTGTAGACCTCCAACAGTTTGATTTGGGCAAGGAGGGGAATGAAGGTATTCTACTCAACAGACAATTATAGGGTATGTAAATCCTGACAATGACCTTCTCTTATTTGCTCAATTTTGGTCTGCTAAATATACCATTGACAGCATTTTGTTAAATCTACAATAAAATTGTATACATATTGATCCTGTCAGGAATCCAGATCTGTCTTGTGCACTCTGCTTGTAAGGTCCTTACCAAGAGTCTTGCCCAAATGGTTGCTGGGCCATGTTCCCTGTCACTGTTCCTTGTTTATCCTGCGAGATTTAAAGGAAAACTTAACTAGAACTTAACTCTAGGCCAGAATGACATGTCCCTGGTCCTACAGCCTCCTGGGATACTCACATCACATCTCCCAGAAGGCTGCAAGACCAAGCCCAAAGAGCAGTCTATGGGTGGTCCCAACACATCATTTGTAGCTGGCTGTCTGAACCCAGAAGTGGCAGCCAACTACAGAGGACCAAGATGGCGGTGTGGGAGCTGGGCACTTAAAGAGATGTTTGTGTTTTGAAGATAACCCAACAATGCCGGTAAAAGGGAAAAAAAATGGGGGCAGGTAATTTCCACATTAAGGTCTGGTGGTTGGAGTGAGGTGGTTTGGTTGTTTGACTCAGGAGGGAAAATGAGGAACTCCACTCAAGCAGAAAGCACATATAGAGCCAATATTTGAGTACCAATGGTACAGGGCTGTGTACTCCCCTTCAGGGGAGTGTTGGGACTGCTCCCTGGGTGGAGATGGGATTAGCCTTGGTCTCATCATTGGTTATGAGGCATGGTGATCCAATATTTAGCCTGTGTAAGCAATAAGCATTGAGTCTCTCCATTAGAGCTGCTTTATTTTGACAAAATACAAAGCTCACTCCTGTCAAGAGACGTCTTCCTTTGATTGCTTTTGGAATTTGTGATTTAATGCTATACAAGTAAAGAATTTACCTTCCAATAAAAGGAATGGCAATCCCGTCTGGACCATCAATTATTGGTTTGGTGAATTCTCTTCAGGGAAGGACTTGTGTATAGTAGAGAATGGGTAGACACAGGTAGAACACTTTTGGCTTTGTAGTGCCACTGATTAATCTGATTCCGCCGGGCTGATTGTGTTCTGGAGGGAGAAATTATATGGGTGATAAATTTAACATTCCCTGGTTCCACTGGGCAACTGGGACTTTGAACCTTTTTGTTGGGAATTTGGGAGGTACGTGGGATTGACTCTTGGGGTTGGAGCTTCCACTGTGACCTGTGTGGAAAGGAGAACCCATGTTCTGATGATGGATCTCAAAATGCCCTTAACTAAAGAGGACAGGTGATCTGTGTCCCAAGTAGTTACGTGGGTTATCTCAAGCAGTGTTATTGTCTTCTCATGCGTTATACAGAAAAGCAGAGAAGAAGCTGGCCTCCCATACTACCTGCCTTAGGATGACTACCTTGTTCCTCCATAGATTTAATATGGTGGGTAAGCGTTGTCACCCTAGAACAGGAAGTATATTTATGGCAGGATCACCGAATGAAAGTAGTGTTCTTGGATTTAGATACACTTTATAGATAAACCCCAGGCAAACATTTGAAATACTCATACAATGTGCAGACTGCTTTATCTGCTGGATGAGGGTGACACCACATTTTATTTTTGGTTAAAGCCCATTCACCATGCTATGCCCCACATTTTAATCATATACTGTTTTTCATCCTTTGTTGCATCTCAGTGCTGCTGTTCTCCTGCAGCCTCTTTGCATCCACTTTCCCTCTACATACACTGCAGCGATGGCTTCATGGCATTTCTCTCATAGGTGACTTTGAAGCGCCCATCCAGCCTTGAATCAAAGAAGTCATCGATATCACTGACCTCTATAGATAATTACGGATTGATGAGCCCTACTAGTTGATATTCTCTTTCTGATGCTTCATGTCCACTATCCTCCAATTTCAATATACAGTTTAATCATGTTAGACTCCATTGACTTATCAGCATCTTTTAATGAGGACTGCACTACTTTTGCATATCTTATCTGGATTACCAGTGACCTATGCTGATTGCCGAATCAATGATAGGTCTTTATTGGAGGATCTTTATTGCAGCTCTGCTTAGAGACAATTGCGGCTGATCCTCGGAACAAGAAACGGTTCGATAAAGACCAAATTAATTTAATTAGTTTATATGACGTTGGACAGAGGAGACCCTGAGCACAACTCCTCATGAGAAATTCATATCCGGCTCAACACTTGTATTTAATATTTACCGGTACTGATGGTGAATGCTGATAAATTCTTATCAATAGGCAGTGTATTAAATCAGTTGTTAAATATTATAGCCAGATCTAAAAGACATCATTTAATCCAGATCTGTATCCATTAATAAATCATTAAAAGTATATTTAAATGCAAGAAATGTATCTGAATTTGGCTTGGCTATCAGCCCAGCAGTGATGAGGTTGAGAGAGGAAAGGGAGCGATTGAGAGCCAACCATGTGTGTTTCATGCAAAATGTGCTAAGGGAGCAGAGTGATAACTTCATCAGTTTCCTGTTGCACTTCCATTGTCCAATCAGCAATCTGAGGTTGGATAGAGGCAGCCTAAACCTGTACAGATAAGGTGGTTTCATCTACCTTCCTATGTTTTCTTTAATTCTTCTAAATGTGTGGACAGCACCTTTGTATGTATTCTTTCAGTGTATTTAAAGAGATACTTCTGCCAACCTAAAAGTTGCAGGTAAAAGCACAGAAAAATCATGTACTTGAAATGCTTACTTGCTGTGCTTTTTCCTTTCCAACAACAACTTGCTAGCAAATTTGACTTCTTCAGGAAGATTCAAATCCCTAACACAGTCCTCTCCATCCTTACACGTCATGGCCATCTCCTCTAATTAGTATCTATGCTGGCCCAGCTTCTCCTGACCTCCCCTCACCTCCTTTTGTAACCATTTATGTAGCTGCTGGTGGAGGAGAAAAGGGGAATACTAGAAACCAGACTTTCTCAGCCTTTTTACCTAGGGCAAGGATGGAACTCTCCAGCTGTTGCAGGACTACAAGTTCCATCATGCCTCTGCAAGTCATAGGAGTCATGCTTGTAACTTCTGGTCTTTGTAATGCCTCATAGGAAATGTAGTTCCACAACAGCTGGAGAGCTGCAGTTTGCCCACCCCTGACCTAGGAGAACCTACAAAATAATGTTTTAGGTCTTCTAAAACAAATTTATCAGGCCTCAGTGGGACAAATACCCCTTACATTGAAGGTCAGTGGAATGAATTTCCCCTTACAGTGGTGGTCACCGTTTTAGATAGCTAAAGAAGATTATTGTCACCATGTCGCTGGTTTTGCCAAGTGGTGTTGGCTTCAAAACTCGGCAGGCACTTTCAGATGGGACGTCAATCAGCCACAGCTCAATAAACTCTTAGAAACTTCTGGAGGAACTCTCGCTGAGAATGGTCGCTATAAAGCATCACTTGAGTTACAGCTCTAAATCTGCTGGGGCTGCTTTGGGTGTCCACACCAGGGAGATAAATAGTATGAATAAAATATGTTAAATATATATTCTAATGGGATGATTTTTTTTAAATGAATAGGCTGGCAACAAGGTCTCTTTAACTGTTTCTGAATTTCAACTCCAAAGAAACAGGAAACCTAAAAATGTTGGTAATTTGTTTCAAGTGCAGGGAATGTATTAATTGGGTACAGTTGTATATTTTCCATTTTACGCACAAATTTCCACATTTTTGAGCTGTAAGCTGTTCAGGCCCAGCCAACATGGGCAATCCCAGTGGGGTATCCAATTGCAAACAAGCCAAAACTACAAGTTCCAGTTTTGGGGGAATCAGCACATTCATAAATATCAAGGAACTCTTAGAAACCTCTGGGTACAGTTGTATATTTTACATTTTATGCACAAATTTCCACATTTTTGAGCTGTAGCTGTTCAGGCTTAGCCAACATGGTCAATCCCAGTGGGTTATCCCATTGCAAACAAGCCACGAAAAGGGGAATACTAGAAACCAGACTTTTTCAGCCTTTTTACAAAGAGGAACCTATAAAATAATGTTTTAGGTCTTCTAAAACAAATTTATCAGGTCTCAGTGGGAGAAATACCCCTTACATTGAAGGTCAGTGGAATGAATTTCCCCTTACAGTGGTGGTCACCATTTTAGATAGCTAAAGAAGATTATTGTCACCATGTCGCTGGTTTTGCCAAGTGGTGTTGGCTTCAAAACTCGGCAGGCACTTTCAGATGGGACGTCAATCAGCCACAGCTCATGGAACTCTTAGTAACTTCTGGAGGAACTCTCGCTGAGAATGGTCGCTATAAAGCATCACTTGAGTTACAGCTCTAAGTCTGCTGGGGCTGCTTTGGGTGTCCACACCAGGGAGATAAATAGTATGAATAAAATATGTTAAATATATATTCTAATGGGAATATTTTTTTAATGAATGGTCTGGCAACAAGGTCTCTTTAACTGTTTCTGAATTTCAACTCCAAAGAAACAGCAAACCTAAAAATTTTGGTAATTTGTTTCAAGTGCAGGAAATGTATTAATTGGGTACAGTTGTATATTTTCTATTTTACATACAAATTTCCATATTTTTGAGCTGTAGCTGTTCAGGCCCAGCCAACATGGCCAATCCCAGTGGGGTATCCAATTGCAAACAAGCCAAAACTACAAGTTCCAGTTTTGGGAGAATCAGCACAACTCATAAACATCAAGGAACTCTTAGAAACCTCTGGGTACAGTTGTATATTTTACATTTTATGCACAAATTTCCACATTTTTGAGCTGTAGCTGTTCAGGCCCAGCCAACATGGTCAATCCCAGTGGGTTATCCCATTGCAAACAAGCCACGACTACAAGTTCCTGTTTTGGGAGAATCAGCACAACTCATGAACATCAAGTATCAAAGATTTTTTAACTATTATACAGAGCTGGGCATGAACATTAGAAAATTCTCCTGATGTCTTCTTGGCCAGTTTATCTCTTGAATGGTACCAGTTTATCGTTACAGCATTCATGTGGAGTGTTCCTCCAAATCTCCACTCAGCCTTTCCAGTCCAAGGTGAAGAGGTGCTGGCCGTGAGAGCACATCCTTGCTCTGACATATTGAAAATTCATACAAGAGAGTGATAGAGATTTCTACAGCTTAGTCTAATCTGGGTGAAAAACAGCAGAGATGTGATTACAGACACGGACAGGGGCGGACTGACCATTTGGAAACTCGGGCACTGCCCGAGGGCCCCGGGTCAGTAGGGGGCCCCATGAGATGCCCCTGGTACCTTTTTCATAGGCTTTTTTGAGTTTGGGCAAGGACACAGGGGCCCCATGATCCACTATTGCCCGGGGGCCCCATGAGTTGTCAGTCCGCCCCTGGGCACGGACATATAGGTGTATACATCCTGCGTACATGTTTTGAAGGATTAACTTCACTATTGCGTGTGGCCTCTCTTTATGGAAGAGCAGTTTAGTGGCACATGCTGTCCTGTTGAGGGCGATGAAGGAAGGAGGGAGGCTTCATGTGACCAGTGGTGTCCATGTAAGAAAAACACAATAAGGAATACATTAACATAGTTTGGCAAATTTTGAGACCAGAGCACACAGACATAGAGCATACAGAATCTGTGCAGAGAGTCTATGTCATATGATTCAAACCTAAAGCTACAGTATTTTAAAGCATGAAAGTCAACCACAGTGATACCATAAGATACATCTTGCTGCCCTTCAACAAAACCTGAACACTCAGTCTTGGCCACAGCAGCAAAATTCTATACTGAGCAGGAGCGGACTGACCATTTGGAAACTCGGGCACTGCCCGAGGGCCCGGGTTCAGTAGGGGGCCCCATGAGATGCCCCTGGTACCTTTTTCATAGGCTTTTTTGAGTTTGGGCAAGGACACAGGGGCCCCATGATCCCCTATTGCCCGGTGGCCCCATGAGTTGTCAGTCCGCCCCTGATACTGAATTAAGATATGCTTTAACTGAAATACAAAATAACCATGTTTTTTGTTCAAAGTCGTGTTATGTGATTTAAACTCATGCTATTTTTTTTTTTTTTCAGGAGCCTTGTGCTTCGTGGAGAACACACTAACATTGTCCTGGCAATCTACATTTTGACATTTATGACCGGCCTGCCTTCTAACTTGCTGGCTTTCTACGCATTTTTGGTCAAGGTTCGTAAGAAACCATCACCAGTAGACATCCTTCTTCTCAACTTGACCATCTCAGATCTTCTCCTGCTAATGTTCCTTCCACTGAAGATGCAAGAGGCAGCTTCCGGGATGGTTTGGAATCTACCCATATTTCTTTGTCCTTTGACAGGATTCTGCTACTTCAGTAGCATTTATATCAGCACCTTGTTCCTCACCGCTGTAAGCATTGAGCGCTACCTTGGGGTGGCATATCCCATTAGGTATAAACTCCATCGAAAGCCTGAGTATGCCACGTTTGCTAGCATTTGCTTCTGGCTTCTTGCCTGTGGTCATTGCAGTATTGTGTACATTGTTCAGTACAGCACAGGACGCAATGCTACAAATTTCAATGAAACAAGATGCTATGAGGACTTTACAAATGAACAGCTCAGGATATTGCTGCCCGTGCGTTTGGAATTAGGAATAACCCTATTCTTCATTCCATCTATCATAACACTTTTCTGCTACATCAACTTCATAAGGATATTGATGTCTCTGCCCAACATCCAAAAAAAGAGAAAACAGAGAGCCATCGGCTTGGCCATCGCCACTCTCGCTAACTTTTGCATCTGCTTCGCTCCTTACAATATCTCCCACATTGTTGGCTTTGTACAAAATAAGAGCCCAGATTGGAGGGTGGACGCCTTGCTTCTAAGTACATTCAATGCCACCTTGGACCCAGTTGTGTTCTATTTCACCTCTACGACAGTCCAGAAAACATTTTTTGACTTTTTGGCAGCCATCTTACAAAAAATAGGGAGAACATGCCCCTGTAAGAAATTCTGTTTATCTCCTGATGGCCCTCCATATGATGAAAGCAATCTAGACAGGTCCTCTACCTGAGATTTTTAGGTTCTTCTCACATCTCACAGGAGACATTGGTAAAGTTTCAACTCTGTAGCCCTACAAAGTGTGAAAATCTAACACAGCTTGAGTTTCAGTGTGCAAGATAGTCTGCCTTCATACATGTCTAAAACCTGGTCTGAGTTGTCTTCTAAAATGTGTAATGGTGTTTGGAATGCTGCACGTACCTTAGCTTGAGCTGAAAATTTAAGGGTTCTTGAAGTAAAATGACTGAGCAGTGCGTTCAGGATCTTTTGTTAAAGCTTTACAGATTATGAGTATACTTGATTTAGAAGTTAAACCTTGATATGCATACAGGGAGCACAAACTACCTGCTGCATAATTCATTTTTTCATCCAGGTATTGCTGAAGTGTCATAGTCAACCCCTTATTACCTTTGGTTGATAATCGGGTCATCCTGGAACACATCTGCTGGCGATCCTGGAACATATCCGCTGGTGATCATGGAACACACTTGCTGGTTATGCATTTACCCATCTGCTAGTGGTTCTGGAACCCACCCTTTGCGGATTGTAGAACAACCACTGAACATTCTTTGTTGTCTCTCACACACAGAAAGTCTGATATGAAAACAATGCCGGTACTAAGAAGTTTCTCATAGCCACCAATCACAGGCAAAATTCAATCAAGCAAGCTGCATATGGAATTGTACATTCATGCAGACATATTGTGGATCATGGCTGATATGATAACAGACATGTACCTCTTTCTTCAGCTTTCTGGTCTCTCCATGGTACACAAAGGCTTCAGGAACCTTCCATAATAAGGGAGTCATGAAAGTCTTGCACTGGCTGTCCATAAAACAGTACCTAGTTTGTAGTTCCAAGTTCCATAAAGAAGCTAGTAAGACTTTCTTTGCTAAGGCAGGTCAGGGGTGGAAATAACTTATGTGAAGACTGTGCAAGGCCCAAGGACCCAATGGGACCTATAGGTCCATTTATACTAGAGGTGGTTCAGGTGAGTGCTGGAGCCCCACCTGTTTTTACATAGACCTGAATGCTGCTCAGTTTCAAGGCAGCAGAAGAGGAGAACCAGGAGAAGCAGGAACCACTCTTTATGATATTCCAATGGTGCGTCTGGTTTAGAATATTTAGGTAGTGAGCAGCTGTTTGATCCAAGTTGAAGAGTTTAGAGTTTAGCATTGTAAAGGTTACTATTTATCCAGTGAGTACGTTTCCAGCTGAGCAGTTGGGGGGCCCGAAAGTTGTTCTTGATATTATGTCCACAATTTGCACATTTGTAGCAGGTGAAACGATGATTGTCCACAATAGTTGTCTAGGATGGCTGTCTAATTGGGCATTTGGAAGAGATTTCCTCTTACTTCCTGTTGTGTCCGCAGGACAGAAACTGAAGGGAAATCTCCTCAAAGGGCATATATGGCGAAATAAAACTGGGGGGGAGGGAATTTACCCATTCCTTACTCTATTCAATATAACAAATTTTACTTTAGATAACTTTAAGGTGTATTGTGTTTGGACCTTGATAACTTAGGATTTGATTTAGCTCAACGCCAATTTCATTTATGGTTTATAGCATCCATGGTACAATGATTTTGACCGGTAAAAGAGTGTCCTTTTCACGGCTAATTGCAACAGTGTACTTTTAAATTGTAATATTTATTGTATTTATTGCTATGTTTTCTGTGTTGCTTGGGGTTTCTCTAGTTCTGGATGCAATTTGATGAGCCCAGCCACTGGGTTCCCCAATTATATAAATATTTGTTTTGCAAAATGGCGAACCTACTTGGAGTGTGTGACACCACCATTTGGATTTGTAACGGCTGCCATCTTTTACCAGAATAGGGAATTCTCGTGACTGGCCTCACAAGATGAAAGAAGCCTGTAAATAGACTTCTTGGCAGCAATGCAAATCTGAAATATCAGTTCTGGGCAATATATTCTTAAATAGCCACAGTAGATATAAAACTAAGTTGTGCACCAAACACCTATGTAAAAAGATACAAACATATAAAGATAGCATTGACATCATCACTGTGCTGTACATAGCCTGTGTAGCCAGTAGAGCCGTGGGAGGGACCCAAAAATCCCACCCACCACGGGATGCCTGCAGACAACTGCAGAAGGGGGTGGAGACAAGACCAGTAACCCTGCACAAAGAGAGAGAGCAGCACTGAGCGGTCTTTATTACAGGAAGGAAACGTCTCACACTGGATTTCTGCACAGATCGAGAAGAAATACATAAAGCACACCAAGATTTAAGGAAAAATACACATTTGTGAAGCATCCCCTTATTTCCTGAAGGGACCCCCAGGTGGCTCAATGGGCTAGCATTTCACACCAAGGCAGGGTCCCTGACTCTTGGTGAGGTGGAAGAATTGGGCACCAACCACTTTAAGAAGTTTGTTATAGGACCATAAGTTCAGGGAGAGAGGAATTAGGGCACTGGATACCCAAAAAGACCAAAATGCATACTCCGAAGTCAACTAACAGTCAATATAGAAAATTAAGGTTTAAGCCAAACTTGTACAATGTACTCATTAAACTGTAAAGCCGCTTCAATGTTGTACACAATCCAGCAGAACCTACTACAATGTCTAGTAGTTTTTACTACCCTCCCCCAAGACACTGTTCGTCAGACGAACTTTCCCCCTGGTGCTCCAGTTTAGGTGTTAGCTTCACTCCCCCTAGATATGCCCTCCGGTAAGGCAGCGCAATTATCTTCAGGCCCCAGACTCAAGCCTTCCTCTCAAAGCATGTGTGTCTTCCCCAAGCAACAAGACTGGGATGGTAGGGTGCAACCATACTCATGTTCCCAGAAAGCTTTCAGAAAGTCCACCCAAATACTTAGATGCTCCCCCAGCATGCACCACTGGCAATAGGCTTCCTAGTGGTTGGCTGTAACAGAACCGGACCCCGACTGCACTTGGGTATTTCTGTTAGACTACCGCTTCCCTGTCCCAACACCGTCCACGGACACCACCACTGACCATACAAGACTAGATAGCACCAGGCTTGAAGGAACACAGGAAATAGACTACATTATTTTAACACAGGTACAAGATATATACATTCAAGGGAACAATTTCCCCCTCCCTGCATAATGACACAGGGCGGGGCAAACCACATCAAGCAACAAGAGACACATCAGCAGACACCCCCCACCAAGCCAATACACAAACACATTTATCCAGGGGAGGACTGACACCTCATGGGGCACCTGGGCAACAGGGGATCATGAGGCCCCTGTGTCCTCACCCACACTTAAACCACACCCAAAAAAGCCTATGAAAGGTACCAGGGGCGTCTCATGGGGCCCCCTACTGACCCCGGGCCCTCGGGCAGTGCCCGAGTTGCCAAATGGTCAGTCCACCCCTACATACATCCCATAATAGTTTGCTCCCAAGCAAGACACACAATATAACAATGGGATGCAACCACATGGCGTTAAACAATGAACAACTCCCCACCCCAATTATTAGGACATTTCACCCTGTACCCCTAACAGGCACAGAGTGACTTACACATAATAGGGATATGGGGAGCTGAGACAGGGGTCCCCCCCACCCCTCCAAAGTGAGCTGTGTTCCATGGGCCCACCACCCAAAGTGACTCCCGTCACATTGGCCAGGGAGACATAAATATCCATAACTCAGATTATTGGACATTACTCTATTGGATTGTCTTACACTCCCCACTCTGAGCTTGGGGGAAAACCCAATGAACCTAATGAACACAGAACTATAAATTTATGCTCAGACCAGGGGCGGACTGACCATTTGGAAACTCGGGCACTGCCCGAGGTCCCGGGGTCAGTAGGGGGCCCCAGGAGATGCCCCTGGTACTTTTTTCATAGGTTTTTTTGAGTTTGAGCAAGGACACAGGGGCCCCATGATCCCCTATTGCCCGGGGGCCCCATGAGTTGTCAGTCAGCCCCTGGCTCAGACTGACTATAGCTCACCAGTACTAAATTTTGTCTAAATGTATCAACATCAGCTTCAATAGCATAATTTAACAGAGAAGTAGAGAAAATAGAACCTTCAAACTTCCCAGATGATCAGTGTGGATTACTGATGAAAACACATATACTGGTGATCAACTCCAGGATAAGAAAATACACTTATCCTGGGCTTCATCTATATATGTGCTCATCAGTCATCCACACTGACCAGCCGGAAGTTGGGTTTCATGAGTTTGCTACCGAAGATTCTATTTTCTCATTTTCTCTGTTAAGTGATGCTATTGATGCTGATGTTGATAAAGGCAAAAATACTGAGATACAATATCTTTACAGGAAAAGGGAAACCAAGTATACCACAAACCAGTTGCATTGCTGAGCCACAACGTGCAATTGGTGATTCCTGAGATGTACGAACCCAATTCCTATGAAAACTGGACTGTTTTGCAAAACTAGGACTGAGCCTTTGTCTTTGACTGACTGGCTTAGCTCAAAATGTGGGACTAACAATGGTTATTTCCCTGTTATTTTTTACTTATTATTTTAATATTTCCTGACACAGTGTATTGTCTTCGTGATCACCAATAATTGCTGAGGTTTTTCAGCACTAGGTTGCCACACTTCTTTTTCTAAAAGGAAAGAACAGTGAGCGCTGGTCCTAAACAGCAGCTGAGCACTCTAAGCAACCGATATATACTTATACAGAATACCATAAAAAACAGTGCAGCTCTGGAGATAGTGGTAATAAAACAGAAAAAAGTCCACTGCAAGTCCAGTTCAGAGAAACATGTCAGGTGACAAGTGGAAATTCAATGTTGGTGATCCGTGAGGAAGTGACTGAAATACGCACTCACCAAAAAGAAGATATATATAAGCAGTATATATCAAAAGCCCATGGATCCTCAATCCAGAAGGAACAAAGCTGGTCTGGTCACAGAAAGTGGGTCCCTCCTTTAAGGATGCAGCAAAAGATCTTCCTCCTCCCAGTTTGGTATTGGATTCCAAAGTCAGGGTTCTGCAGACTGAGTCGGAGTCCGCTTGGGTTCAGCCTCTCCCAGGCACAGTTCTGAATCTTTGGTTGCTAAATGCACCAACAAGGTGGGGAGATCCTTCTGGTGGTCTTTTGGGGTTGAGGAGTTCTCTAACCAGAGTCGTCAGAAGCTCATGTGCTGCACCTGAACACTTCTTTTTCTTTTTGTTTTTTTTTCAGTTCTGAAGACATCTCTACCTCTTTGTGAAACTAATATTGTTATTTGCTACTCTATATGGCCACAAATCTGACCTCAACCCTATTGCACGCCTTTGGAATGCCAATTGCAAACTAGGTCTTTTAGGCCAACTTCGGTACTTGACCTCTAAAATGTTCTTTTGGCTGAATGGGAACATTTTCACAGATATAAAACAGAGAGCAAAAAAGTGAGCGCTTTCAATAGACAAGCAGCTGAAGCACACAGGATAACCAAAAAAATCCTCACATGAAAATAAAATAAAAGTGCAGCACTAAAAATTAAATGTGACACAATAAAAAAAAATCATAAAAAGTCCCAATTATGGTGACCTAGGGTAACAATGCACACTAACCAGAAGTGCACATAAATAGTGCAGTGTAGTAAGGATGGAGTTCATAAAGTAGTCATCAGCATGGAGAGGGTAGATGTATTCCCTTGATCAATGAAGGTCCACAGGATGATACAAAGATAACATGGCATTGTAGGTTTTTCTTTGAATACTTTTATAAATCACGAAAGTTCAGCTTGTCAGGGTCTAGGGTCAAGGAATCAAGGCCCAGATTGTCAGGATCCATTTCCAATCCGGTCTCCGCTCCGCCCGAGAGTTTGGAGGCAGACCAAAACAAGCAGGGATAAAGTAGTGCGGATCGTGGAGGTGCCAGGGGCGGAGAGGAGACCGGACTGGAAATGGATCCTGACAATCTGGGCCTTGATTCCTTGACCCTAGACCCTGACAAGCTGAACTTTCGTGATTTATAAAAGTATTCAAAGAAAAACCTACAATGCCATGTTATCTTTGTATCATCATGTGGACCTTCATTGATCAAGGGAATACATCTACCCTCTCCATGCTGATGACTACTTTATGAACTCCATCCTTACTACACTGCACTATTTATGTGCACTTCTGGTTAGTGTGCATTGTTACCCTAGGTCACCATAATTGGGACTTTTTATGATCGGTTTTTATTGTGTCACATTTAATTTTTAGCGCTGCACTTTTATTTTATTTTCACAGATATGCTCCAAAATATTGGGAAAAGCCTTCCCAGAAGAGTGGAGGATGGTGTAACCAGAAGATGGGGGGCTCCATATTACTGCCCATGATTTTGGAAAGCAATGTCCAACAAACCTGTATAGGTGTGATGATCAGGCGTACACAAACCTTTTGCCCATTTTGTGTATTTGTTAATGATTTTTTTTATGGATTAAGGTACCCTTTTTTTAGCTATTTATTGATGCATGCTTGTTCTTATTCATGGATTTCATCCATTAATTTATTTTTATTTTTCATAATCTCACAATGGATTTCCATTTTCTATAACCAAGAGGTATTTGTGTACATGGTACATGCTACTTACCATGCAGCAACAGATTCTATACAAACCAGTCATCAAAATAACAGTTGGAGAATGAGAAGAAGAACCTAATTGATTGCTATAGGCCAATATCAAAAATCCCTATTTCTGATACTTTGGTAAAATAGGCTACTCTAGCATATCGCTGGCAATGTAATAGTTGATTAAGAAGGTTTGGATAGCAGAAACAGATATTCTTAGCAAGATCCACAAAATTTATTTTTGGATAACAGTGCTCAGTTGGTCTATGTAATCCCCGAAGCCCCTTTAGGAAGTAAAGCATGGCCAGCCAAAGTCTTGGTTGGCCAGGTGGACCTACAAACTCCACTGAGACATGTCAAGATTCGCTTTACACTATGGACAGATATTTTGATAAAATAGACTATGCTTTCACATTGTTGGCAATATAATAGTGGATTAGGATGGTTTGGACAACTTAGAGTAGAACTAGTTCTTAACTAGCTCTAGAACACTGGATCACATTACCAAGTTGGCCTGGTTAAACTTTGAAAACCCTTTGAAGGATTTGACCATGGCAGGGCAAATGTAAGTCTTGGCTTTCTAGGTAGACCTACAACCTCCACTAAAGCCATCCATTGATGGTTCAAATCTTGGTTGGGGACTGGTCAAGATTCGCTTTACACTATGGACAGATATTTTGATAAAATAGACTATGCTTTCACACTATTGGCAATATAATAGTGGATTAGGATGGTTTGGACAACTTAGAGTAGAACTAGTTCTTAACTAGCTCTAGAACACTGGATCACATTACCAAGTTGGCCTGGTTAAACTTTGAAAACCCTTTGAAGGATTTGACCATGGCAGGGCAAATGTAAGTCTTGGCTTTCTAGGTAGACCTACAACCTCCACTAAAGCCGTCCATTGATGGTTCAAACCTTGGTTGGGGACTGGTCAAGATTCGCTTTACACTATGGACAGATATTTTGATAAAATAGACTATGCTTTCACATTGTTGGCAATATAATAGTGGATTAGGATGGTTTGGACAACTTAGAGTAGAACTAGTTCTTAACTAGCTCTAGAACACTGGATCACATTACCAAGTTGGCCTGGTTAAACTTTGAAAACCCTTTGAAGGATTTGACCATGGCAGGGCAAATGTAAGTCTTGGCTTTCTAGGTAGACCTACAACCTCCACTAAAGCCATCCATTGATGGTTCAAATCTTGGTTGGGGACTGGTCAAGATTCGCTTTACACTATGGACAGATATTTTGATAAAATAGACTATGCTTTCACACTGTTGGCAATATAATAGTGGATTAGGATGGTTTGGACAACTTAGAGTAGAACTAGTTCTTAACTAGCTCTAGAACACTGGATCACATTACCAAGTTGGCCTGGTTAAACTTTGAAAACCCTTTGAAGGATTTGACCATGGCAGGGCAAATGTAAGTCTTGGCTTTCTAGGTAGACCTACAACCTCCACTAAAGCTGGCCATTGATGGTTCAAATCTTGGTTGGTTCATCAGGGACTGGTCCATATTTGAACCATCTATGCGCAGGCTGATTGTACCCAATTCAATTGTTGTACAACCAGCATGTTGGATATTTACATGCAAATATTGCCAGCGGCTATAGCCGCTAGCAATAATCACTGTGTTCTCCAGGCATGGCTCTTCCTTGGACCCTCCAACCGGGAGAACACAGGAGGGATCCCCCTATCAACACTGACTGTGTTGATGGGAGAATCGAGCAATTTTCCTTCTTGCAACCCATGGCTGCAGGAAAGAAAATTGCATTGTATAGGGCCTGCCTAAGATGGCTTTACCTTTCTAGTATGGCTAGGGTACTTTCAAATGTTTATTAAAACCAAGGGCGGACTGACCATTTGGAAACTCGGGCACTACCCGAGGGCCCGGGGTCAGTAGGGGGCCCCATGAGATGCCCCCGGTACCTTTTTCATAGGCTTTTTTGAGTTTGGGCAAGGACACAGGGGCCCCATGATCCCCTATTGCCCGGGGGCCCCATGAGTTGTCAGTCCGTCCCTGATTAAAACCCCTTGTCCAGGAAGCATAAAGCCTCATAGACAAAAATGTAGGATTTAAGAACAATGTTTCTTTCTCAACAATCAGCTTCTTTATTTGATGGGAAAGGAGAAGTGGGTTCCTCTTGGCCCCATAAGCTGCTGTTTCTTCAGACAGTGTAATCTTGTGGCATTACTAGTTTTGCCATTGTTATTTTTTTCCAAACGTGTGTTTTGGGTGGCATTTGACTGTCTGTAAATAGACGTGTAAGTGTTTTTACTGTGTTTTTAATACTATATGCAGTGCTTCTGATAGCACTAACAGAGATATAATATATTTATGTATAAAAATGTACATATGATTTGAAAACAGATGCATCTTCTGTGTGTATATATACAGCTTTCTCTGTATGTGCTCAAGAGAAATAAAAATATTTTTCTAAACAAAGTCAGTGGTATCATTTATTTAGGGTGTAAATAACATAACAGAGAGGTAAAAAAAAAACAATAACTACACATAACCTGACATTGAAGCAGGGGCGGACTGACCATTTGGAAACTCGGGCACTGCCCGAGGGCCTGGGGTCAGTAGGGGGCCCCATGAGATGCCCCTGGTACCTTTTTCATAGGCTTTTTTGAGTTTGGGAAGGACATAGGGGCCCCATGATCCTCTATTGCCCAAGGGCCCCATGAGTTGTCAGTCCGCCCCTGCATTGAAGTTTGATTTTTATCCGAATTAGATTTCTCCTTTTCATGTTTGCATAGTTGATAGTATCAATATACTAACGTCTACAAGAACTTCTTTTTTCTAAGAAGTTAGACTTTAAAATAAACCAACCTACCTATCTTCCCTCCCTCCCTCCGTTGGAAAAAATGGCCTGGTCAGGAAGAGGGGGTGGTAAATCCTCAGAAGGGCAAGTGGTTAAAGGTAGCTTCTCAAAGCGCTTTACAAAGAAAACACAAGAAAAACGCAGTATAAAACAAAGGGAAAAAAGCAATTAAGTAAAAACTTGTCTAAAGAAAACATTTTTAGATTTGATTTAAATGAGTTTAGAGAAGATGACTCTCTGATGTTACTAGGAAGTGAATTCCAGAGTTTTGGAGTATAGCAGGAGAGGTTTTGTCTCCCATGGAGTGTAGGTGAGTAGGGGGGACACACAAAAGACCAGAATTTGAGGAGCAGAGGTTGAGGGGGGAAGTAAGTTGATAAAAGTTCAAACAGATAATGGGGTGCCAAGCCATGAAGAGCCCTACAGGTGAGCAAGAGGATCTTAACGTTGATGATGGGTAGCCAGTACTAGGACTCCAAGATATGGGTAATATGATCACTTGTACCAGACCTGGTGAGGATTCTGGCTGCAGAATTTTCTACATACTGTATTCAATTATTAGTGGGTATAGGTAGCGAGTAGAGTATTGCAATAGTCAAGTCGGGAGCAGGGGCGGACTGACAACTCATGGGGCCCCCGGGCAATAGGGGATCATGGGGCCCCTGTGTCATTGCCCAAACTCAAAAAAGCCTATGAAAAAGGTACCAGGGGCACCTCATGGGGCCCCCTACTGACCCCGGGCCCTCGGGCAGTGCCCACGTTTCCAAATGGTCAGTCCGCCCCTGGTCGGGAGAACACAAATGTATGAATCAGCTTTTCATCTACAGTGTATGTTAGGATAGGACGCAGCCCAGGAATGCTTCTCAAGTGGAAAAAGGATGTTCTGACAACATTTTGTACATGTGGATCGAAGGTTAAGCAAGCATCAAATATCACCCTGAGATTTTGAGAGTATAGCAGGAGAGGTTTTGTCTCCCATGGAGTGTAGGTGAGTAGGGGGGACACACAGAAGACCAGAATTTGAGGAGCAGAGGTTGAGGGGGGAAGTAAGTTGGTAAAAGTTCAAACAGATAATGGGGTGCCAAGCCATAAGGAGCCTTACAGGTGAGCAAGAGGATCTTAACATTGATGATGGGTAGCCAGTACTAGGACTCCAAGATATGGGTAATATGATCACTTGTACCAGACCTGGTGAGGATTCTGGCTGCAGAATTTTGTACATACTGTATTCAATTAATAGTGGATTTAGGTAGCGAGTAGAGTATTGCAATAGTCAAGTCGGGAGCAGGGGTGGACTGACAACTCATGGGGCCCCCGGGCAATAGGGGATCATGAGGCCCCTGTGTCCTTGCCCAAACTCAAAAAAGCCTATGAAAAAGGTACCAGGGGCACCTCATGGGGCCCCCTACTGACCCCAGGCCCTCAGGCAGTGCCCAAGTTTCCAAATGGTCAGTCCACCGCTGGTCGGGAGAACACAAATGTATGGATCAGCTTTTCATCTACAGTGTATGTTCGCATAGGACGCAGCCGAGCAATGCTTCTCAAGTAGAAAAAGGATGTTCTGACAACATTTTGTATATGTGGATCGAAGGTTAAGCAAGCATCAATTATCACCCTGAGATTATGAGAGCATAGCAGGAGAGGTTTTGTCTCCCATGGAGTGTAGCTGAGTAGGGGGGACACACAAAAGACCAGAATTTGAGGAGCAGAGGTTGAAGGGGGGAAGTAAGTTGATAAAAGATCAAACAGATAATGGGGTATCAAGCCATGAAGAGCCTTACAGGTGAGCAAGAAGATCTTAACGTTGATGATGGGTAGCCAGTACTAGGACTCCAAGATAGGGGTAATATGCCCGCCTCACCACCTGCCCCCCTCGACCCTATCCCCTCACAACTCCTACAACCTCCCTCCCCCTCCATCCTACGCTCCCTCACCCACATCTTCAATCTCTCCCTCTCCTCCGGCACTTTCCCTTCCCCTCTGAAACATGCACACATCACCCCCATACTTAAAAAGCCCTCCCTGGACCCCAATGACCCGAACAACCTCAGACCCATCTCCCTGCTCCCATTTACATCTAAACTCCTCGAACGCCTAGTCTACGCCCGCCTATGCTCTCACCTCAATGACAACAACCTCCTCGATCCCCTACAGTCTGGCTTCCGTTCCCTACACTCCACCGAAACTTCCTTACTCAAACTCTCCAACGACCTGCTAACCGCCAAAGCTAATAACCACTATTCAGTGCTCCTACTCCTTGACCTCTCTGCGGCCTTTGACACAGTCGACCACCCCCTCCTCCTCAAAAAACTACACTCCCTCGGCCTCAGAGATTCTGCTCTCTCCTGGCTCTCATCCTACCTGTCACAACGCTCTTTCAGCGTTCCCTATAATGCCACCACCTCCCTCTCACTCCCCCTCTCTGTTGGGGTCCCTCAAGGCTCTGTCCTCGGGCCCCTTCTCTTCTCCATCTACACCTCCTCCCTTTGCCAACTCATACACTCTCACGGCTTCAACTACCACCTCTATGCCGACGACACACAAATCTATCTCTCAACCCCCCACCTCACCCCCTCGGTCTCCGCCCGAATCACACACCTGTTGAGCGACATATCAGACTGGATGTCGCTCCACTTCCTTAAACTGAACCTCTCCAAAACCGAGTTTCTTGTCTTCCCTCCAGCCCGGACACCACCCCCCATTGACTTCTCCGTCACATCCAACAACACCACCATCAAACCCACCCCGCAGGCCAGAGTACTTGGTGTTATTTTGGACTCCAACCTATCCTTCCAGCCCCAAGTCCACTCTTTAACAAACTCGTGCAGACTCCACCTCCGCAACATCGCCAAAATCCGCACATTCCTAACCCCAGAAACCACTAAACAGCTCATCCACTCCCTCATCATATCACGACTCGACTACTGCAACTCCCTCCTCACTGGCCTGCCTCGCCGCTGGCTATCCCCGCTTTAGTCCATCCTGAATACGGCTGCCAGACTCATTCACCTTTCCAACCGCTCCGTTTCTGCCACCCCCCTCTGCCAATCCCTCCACTGGCTTCCGATTGCGCAACGGATCAAATTCAAAATCCTAACGCTGACGTACAAAGCCGTCCACCATACTGCCCCGAACTACATCACTGACCTAATATCCAAGTACCGCCCAACACGCACACTCCGCTCCTCACAAGACCTCCTTATCTCTAGTTCCCTGGTCTCCTCCTCCCATGCCCGCCTCCAGGACTTCTCCAGGGTGTCACCCATCCTCTGGAACTCCCTGCCCCAACCCTTCAGATTATCACCTACTCTCCTCTCCTTTAGGCGCACCCTGAAAACCCATCTCTTCAGGGAAGCCTACCCCACCCCCTGCTAACTTGCCGACCTCCTCCACTCTTCCTACCACTCCATCCCCCACAGCTATCTCCTCCTGTGCCACCATCCCCTCCCCTCCTAGATTGTAAGCTCCAAAGAGCAGGGCCCTCGATCCCCTCATGTTTTGCATTGTATTGGTATTGTTCTGTCACATATTCTGTTCCCCTCTGTAATGTACAGCGCTGAGCGAACTATTGGCGCTTTATAAATACTGTATAATAATAATAATAATACTAATATGGTCACTTGTACCAGACCTTGTGAGGATTCTGGCTGCAGAATTTTGTACATACTGATATTCAATTAATAGTAGATTTAGGTAGCAAGTAGAGTATTGCAATAGTCAAGTCGGGGAGAACACAAATGTATGGATCAGCTTTTCATCTACAGTGTATGTTAGGATAGGACGCAGCCCAGCAATGCTTCTCAAGTGGAAAAAGGTTGTTCTGACAACATTTTGTACATGTGGCTCAAAGGTTAATCAAGCATCAAATATCACCCTGAGATTTTGTGTGCATAGCAGGAGAGGTTTTGTCTCCCATGGAGTGTAGGTGAGTAGGGGGGACACACAAAAGACCAGAATTTGAGGAGCAGAGGTTGAAGGGGGGAAGTAAGTTGATAAAAGATCAAACAGATAATGGGGTGTCAAGCCATGAAGAGCCTTACAGGTGAGCAAGAGGATCTTAACGTTGATGATGGGTAGCAGTACAAGGACTCCAAGATAGGGGTAATATGGTCACTTGTAACAGACCTGTTGAGGATTCTGGCTGCAGAATTTTGTACATACTGTATTCAATTAATAGTGGATTTAGGTAGCGAGTAGAGTATTGCAATAGTCAAGTCGGGAGCAGGGGCGGACTGACAACTCATGGGGCCCCCAGGCAATAGGGGATCATGGGGCCCCTGTGTCCTTGCCCAAACTCAAAAAAGCCATTGAAAAAGGTACCAGGGTCACCTCATAGGGCCCCCTACTGACCCCGGGCCCTCGGGCAGTGCCCAAGTTTCCAAATGGTCAGTCCGTCCCTGGTCGGGAGAACACAAATGTATGGATCAGCTTTTCATCTAACGTGTATGTTAGGATAGGGCACAGCCGCGTAATGCTTCTCAAGTGGAAAAAGGATGTTCTGACAACATTTTGTACATGTGGATCGAAGGTTAAGCAAGCATCAAATATCACCCTGAGATTTTGAGAGTATAGCAGGAGAGGTTTTGTCTCCCATGGAGTGTAGGTGAGTAGGGGACACACACAAAAGACCAGAATTTGAGGAGCAGAGGTTGAAGGGGGGAAGTAAGTTGATAACAGATCAAACAGATAATGGGGTGTCAAGCCATGAAGAGCCTTACAGGCGAGCAAGAGGATCTTAACGTTGATGATGGGTAGCCAGTACTAGGACTCCAAGATAGGGGTAATATGGTCACTTGTACCAGACCTGGTGAGGATTCTGGCTGCAGAATGTTATACATACTGTAGTAAATTAATAGTGGATTTAGGTAGCGAGTAGAGTATTTCAATAGTCAAGTCGGGAGAACACAAATGTATGGATCAGCTTTTCATCTACAGTGTATGTTTGCATAGGACGCAGCCGAGCAATGTTTCTCAAGTGCAAAAAGGATGTTCTGACAACATTTTGTACATGTGGATCGAAGGTTAAGCAAGCATCAAATATCACCCTGAGATTTTGAGAGCATAGCAGGAGAAGTTTTGTCTCCCATGGAGTGTAGGTGAGTAAGGGGGGCATCAAATATCACCCTGAGATTTTTAAATTTAGACTGAAGCTCAAGTACAGGGTCATTGATAGATAGGCTACCAGGACTTACGCAATTAATGGAGGGTGCCAATAAGCATGACTTCAGTCTTGTCACAGTTTAATTGAAGGGAACTATGGGCCATCCAAGTTTTTATATCACAAATATAACTAGACAGGAGAGAAGCAGCCAAAGTAGAATCCGGTTCAGTGTGGATGTATATCTGAGTGTTGTCGGCGTAGAAGTAATAATTGAGTCCATGTGATCTAAGCAGTTGGCCAAGTGGAAACGTAAATGCTAAAAAGTACGGGGCCCAAGATTGAGCCCTGAGGAACACCATACTTGACTGGCCCGAATTCAGACTGAAATCCGCCAAGAGAAACAAAGTGACAGCAATCAGTAAGATATGACTTCATCCATTTCAGGAGCCAATTGTGTGACTCCAAATGTGGTTTCAAGGCAAGAGAGTAAAAGATTGTGGTCTACAGCATCAAAGGCAGAGCTAAGATCAGGAGAATTAGAATAGTTAGTGAGCCAGAATCAGGAGCTAAGAGAAGGTCGTTAGTGACTTTGACCAAGGCAGTTTCTGTGCTGTGCAGTTGCCGAGAACCAAATTAGAGGGGTTCAAATAGGTTATTTAAAGCCAGGTGGTTATGTAACTGAGATTTCACAAATTGCCGAGGATCTTGTCAAGGAATCATAAGTTAGATACGGAGTGAAGATTGTTTAAGTTGTCCAGAGCCACGTTGGGTTTTTTTGGTATTGGGTGATAGCAGCAGTTTTAAGGATTGTTGGTAGAGAACCGGTGCTAAGGGAGTCATTTATAATATTGAGAATACTGAGACACAGAGAACTAAAACAGGATTTAAATAAATGGGTGGGTATTGGATCAGCATGCAGGTGGAAGATTTCATATTAGCAACCAATTTAATCAGAGATGCAAAGTCAAGTAGAGAGAAGTGGGAGAGAGTAAAACTGGGTGGGTCTGGAAGTGATATGGAAGAAACGTGGTGAGGTAAAAACTTGATTCCTTATTTTTTCAATTTTTGAGGAGAAAAAATTCAAAAATGTGTTACAGAGCTGTGTTGAGGCTGTGGAGGGACTATGACGTTTTAATAATCTATCGATGGTGCAGAAGAGTTATCTAGGGTTTTTAAGATGTTTTTCTATGGCATGGGAGAAATAGCTTGATCTAGCTGTCTCGATTTGACCCTTATAGATACACAAATGATCTTTCCAAACCTGATAGTGAACAGTCAGGCCAGAACGGCACCGCATACGCTCAAATCAATGTGCCTTTCCTCCTCTTCTTCTTTCTCTTCTTTCTTTCCTTCCTTTCCTCTTTTCCTTCTTACCTCCCTTTCTTCTCATCTTACCTTCCTTCCTTCCTTCCTTCTTTCCTTCTCTTCTTTCCTCCTTTCTTTCCTTCCTTCTCTTCTTCTCTCCCTTCTTTTCTTCCTCCCTTCTCTCCTTCCTTTCCATCTCTCCTTCGTCCCTTCCTTCCTTCCTTCCTTCCTTCCTTCCTTCCTTCCTTCCTTCCTTCCTTCCATCCATCCTTCCTTCTTTCCTTCCTTCCTTCCTTCCTTCCTTCCTTCTCACCTCCCTTCTTTCCTTCCTCCCTCACTTCTTTTCTTCTCACCCTTTTTTACTTCCTCCCTTCTCTTCTTTCATTCCTTCTCTCCTTTGTCCCTTCCTTCTTTCCTCCCTTCCCTCCTTCCTTCTCTTCTTTCTTCACTTCCCCATTCCCTTCCTTTCCTTCCAGCCTTCCTCCCTTCTCTTCCTTCCTTCCTTCCTTCCTTCCTTCCCTCCCTCCCTCCCTCCGTTCCTTCTTTCCTTCCTTCCTTCCTTTCTTTCCTCCCTTCTTTCCTGCCTCCCTCATTTCTCTTCTTCTCTCCCTTTTTTCCTTCCTCCCTTCTCTTCTTTCATTCTTTCTCTCCTTCATCCCTTCCTTCCTTCCTTCCCTCCCTCCCTCCCTCCCTTCCTTCTTTCCTTCCTTCCTTCCTTCCTTCCTTCCTTCCTTCCTTTCTTTCCTCCCTTCTTTCCTGCCTCCCTCATTTCTCTTCTTCTCTCCCTTTTTTCCTTCCTCCCTTCTCTTCTTTCATTCCTTCTCTCCTTCATCCCTTCCTTCCTTCCTTCCCTCCTATCCCTCCTTCCTCCCTTCCTTCTCTTCTTTCCTCCCTTCTTTCCTGCCTCCCTCATTTCTCTTCTTACCGCCCTTCTTTCCTTCTTTCTTTCCTTCCTCCCTTCTCCTCTTCCTTTCCTTCTCTCCTTCGTCCCTTCCTTCCTTCTTTCTTCCCTTCCTCGTTGCCTTCCTTTTCTTCTCCCTTTCCTTCCAGCCTTCCTTCCTTTTATTCTTCCTTCCCTTTCTTTCCTGCCTTCCCTCTCTTCTTTCCTTCATCCCTCGTTCCCTTATGTTTTCCTTTCCTCTATTCTTTCTTCCATAGTGATGTGCACAATGTCCTGTTCTCCCGCTCTTCTATCATACAGCCGGATGACAATCCATCCAGCACAGTTGGAGTTAACTCTCTGCAGAAGACACTCATCTTGCGCCAGCCGGCGTTTTGGCATTAATTAATTTCTATAAGGAAGTTTTGGCTTCTCGGCGCAGTCAACAAAAAGTGTTTTACAAGATTTGCAGTCCCAGTTCCAGTCCAGCTGGATCCTTTGATACGAGGGATGGCTTCTCGATCTGATAAAACATTTGTCAGCGCGGTCTGTTGATTTTGAAGGGCGGGGATTTTCTGCTCAACGCGATTTTATGAGAACTTAACATTTGACAGAATTCCAAACTGGCCGGGTGTACCTCTTCACCCAAAATCAGATCAGAGATGTAGAAAAAAAGATTGCGGTCAGCAGCGTCGGTTGAGTAGGTCACATGAGCACTACTGGAAGCAGCATTTATATCGAGTATTTGGAATTTTATCATTCTTATTTGTTGTATCTTATACCAGGATCTGAATATTTCCTCTGAGTTGTTATAATTGGGGAGGAACAGCTTGAAATCCTTTTTAACAACAGAGCTTTGATATTTCATTCTGTTGTGCATAGTCAGGAGCTGGGAGACAGCATAGACTACCAGCCAGGGGCGGACTGACCATTTGGAAACTCGGTCAGTAGGGGGCCCCATGAGATGCCCCTGGTACCTTTTTCATAGGCTTTTTTGAGTTTGGGCAAGGACACAGGGGCCCCATGATTCCCTATTGCCCGGGGCCCCATGAGTTGTCAGTCCGCCCCTGCTACCAGCATGAGGTCCAGAATCTTGCTCAGACAAAACTGGGATTCTGGCTAAGCCGAGTGACAACACACACTTGTTCCAAGGATGGGAAGTATGTTAGAGCTACAGAACCGCTCCCCTCTCCTCATTTCCATAACTTAGATAGGAGGTGTTCTGTAGTCCACCGAGGAGAACAGGGCAAATAGCATCGGGGCATGCCTGCTATGTAATGTGCAGTTGACATTTAGCCTACTTTCACACTGGTCCGCCGCAAAAACACAGAAAAAATGCATATGCATTTTTTTTACGTGTTTTTACTGCATTTTTGCCACGTTTTCTGAGCATTTTTTTAATGGACACGTGGCTTAAAAACTGCACCAAAAATGCTACTCGGAGGCATTTTTTAGGCATTTTTCAGGCGTTTGTCATGCACTTTTCAGGCCCTCCTGACCCCTGCACTCTGTGTGTTACGCCCTCCTGACACCTACACACTGTGCATTATGCCCTCCTGAGCCCTACACACTGTGCGTTATGCCCTCCTGACACCTTCACACTGTGCAGTATGCCCTCCTGACCCCCACACTCTGTGCGTTATGCCCTCCTGACCCCTGCACTCTGTGTGTTATGCCCTCCTGACCCCAGCACACTGTGCATTATGCCCTCCTGACCCCCACACTCTGTGGGTTACGCCCTCCTGACCCCTGCACACTGTGAGTTATGCCCTCCTGACACCTACACACTGTGCATTATGCCTCCTGACCCCTGCACACTGTGCGTAATGCCCTCCTGACCCCTGCACACTGTGCGTAATGCCCTCCTGATCCCTGAACACTGTGCGTTATGCCCTCCTGACACCTACACACTGTGCATTATGCCTCCTGACCCCCTACACACTGTGCAGTATGCCCTCCTGACCCCTGCACACTGTGCGCAATGCCCTCCTGACCCCTGCACACTGTGCGTTATGCCCTCCTGACCCCTGCACACTCTGCAGTATGCCCTCCTGACCCCCTATACACTGTGTGGTATGCCCTCCTGACCCCTACACACTGTACATTATGCCCTCCTGACCCCCACACTCTGTGCGTTACGCCCTCCTGACCCCTGCACACTGTGCGTTATGCTTCCTGACCCCTACACACTGTGTGTTATGCCCTTTATAAATATATAAATACAAAATGTAAACATCTCATATCTCTTTGATCTTTTTTTATATTTTATATATACTGTATATATAAAATCACAACTCTCTTTGTTCTTTTTTTTCTGATCTTCCTCTTATGGGTCATCATTAATAGCTGCAAAGCAAGAGGCGAAACTCCTCTTTTCTAACCGCTAATTTTACATCTAGACCTGAGCAACAAATGATGTCTAAAACTGAAACAATATCCAGGAAGGGGCAGTTATTTATACACTGCATGCTTGCTAATGGCTGAGATGATGTCAATGCTGAAAACATCCTCAATTTTATATGTAACTAAAATTCAGGGGCTTGTTAAAGCGGAGCTCCAGTCAAAGATGGAAAAAAAAAAGTCAGAGGCTACAAAAACTGTAAAAAACTCCCACGATCCAGCTGTGTGCTCACCTCAGCAGGTTGCACCAACCATCCTCACTCCCTGGTGCTGGCATTTTAAGTGTGGACACCCGGCTGGGACAGCTTGCGGCTTCACAGCCGGGTGCCCACTGCGCATGCTCGGATTGCTCTGCGTCTTGTGAATGATGGCACGGTAGTCTTCTAAGACCTGTCAAGTGTCCCAGAAGACTGGGGGGAGGACAAATTTCACTTCTGATCCTCGCTCCTCGAAGGTGCCAATTCCTCACAGGGAGTAAGGGACCAGTACTTAAAGCGAAACTTCCCCTTTTGGGTGGAGCTCCACTTTCAGATTTAAAGTAGTAGAACTGAAGGCAAAACTTTGATTTTCAATTTGGAGAGAGTAAGGAAAAGTCAAAACCTTTTTTTTTTTTAACCATCTGAGTCAAATTGGGGATATTTCCTTCACTTCCGGTCCCATGGCCAAAACAGGAATTGAGAAGAAATCTCTCCAAAGTGAGGAAATCCTTGGCTGTCTCCATCGGATGATTTTCTTCTATTCCTATTCTGAGGACAACCCAAAATGTAGGATTTTCTTTCACTTTCGGTGATAACAGTAAACAGGACAAATAGAGAGGATGAATCTCCCTAACGGGGACAATAAAAACTTGATAGGGTCCACTCTATCCAAAAAATAAAGTTTTGCTTTTAATTATATTTTAATCAGACCCAATGGTGTTAGTTCTACATTTCCTTTGGCTGGCTAACAACTCCAATAAGGAGAAGCTTCTCATGTTTGCTCAATTTAACACTGACCACAAAAAACAGCAATTCCCAGACAATATTAAACCATTTCCAGACAGCAACCAACCACCAACAGCTTCCATCGATGGTGGGAAATGATCTCAAGTGTTGGTGATAGGTGGCCCTGATCTGTTCTGCTCTCCTTATCCTGACCTCCATCCAATGGACAGACCTAGGAAACTGTGAACCTAAACTAGCAGAGATGTATGACAAGAATGGTTGGATCAGTTATAGGCTTCATGTACATGGATGTAAAGGAGCCATTCAGTGTGCAAAGCCTGAGTAATTCCTCCCCTGGGACCCACTGCCACTGTGTACATTGAGATGAATGGGAAGAAGAGGACGTATGTGGTTGACCACCAGGGTTTGTGTAAAGCACTCACATGTGCACTGGCGTATGCTCTGAAATATGCCACTTCGTACAGCCGCCCATTGGGATGAATAGGTAGAGGAGGACGTATGTGGTTGACCACCAGGGTTTGTGTAAAGCACTCACATGTGCACTGGCGTATGCTCTGAAATATGCCACTTCGTACAGCCGCCCATTGGGATGAATAGGAAGAGGAGGACGTATGTGGTTGACCACCAGGGTTTGTGTAAAGCACTCACGTGTGCACTGGCGTATGTTCTAAAATACGCCACTTCGTACAGCCGCCCATTGGGATGAATGGGAAGAGGAGGACGTATGTGGTTGACCACCAGGGTTTGTGTCAAGCACTCACGTGTGCACTGGCGTATGTTCTAAAATATGCCACTTCGTACAGCCACCCATTGGGATGAATGGGAAGAGGAGAATGTATGTGGTTGACCACCAGGGTTTGTGTAAAGCACTCACGTGTGCACTGACGTATGTTCTAAAATATGCCACTTCGTACAGCCGCCCATTGGGATGAATGGGAAGAGGTGGCAATATTGGGCGGCAGCAGGTCCTGGGGAGGCATTGCGCAGACTCTGTACACTGTATGGTGTTCATGAAGCCATAAATGTGAAAAATACCCAAGCAGGAGACCTTCAAATAGCTGCCTTTGCATAACAGATATCATTGGTCAGCCATTGGCTTTGTATTTGGATGATCAGAAGAATCCTGAGGACACCCTACTGACCATGCTCACTAGCCACACCCACAAGATCACGACCCCATTTGTAGCCCCAACAGCAAAATCAAGTCGCCAATTTTAACACGCCTTCAAACAACCGATCACAATCTTTTGGTACTTGGGGCAGACACCTAACCCATTCACGACTGCCCAGCACATACTGTATGTGTGGCAACAAAAGGGGTGGGCTTCAACACCAACAAGCAACAAATACAAGTACCTCAGTTTAAGAACGCCTCGGTTAACGTAATTTTCGGTTTACGAATGAAAATCCATTGAAAATAACGCCTCGTTTACAAATATTTTTTCGCAATACGAACGGATTAATTGGTTTTCAATGCATTTACGAAATTTTTTTCAATCATGTCCCTGTATAGTATTTATGCCTTTAAAGTGCACTTTATAAAGAGTTTTGAACAGATAAGACTTTTTTTTACTTTTTTCTGACCTCCAGAATGGATTAATTGGTTTTCAATGCATTCCTATGGGAAACCGCGTTTCGGTTTACAAATTTTTCGCAATATGAAAAGTACCGCAGAACGCATTAAATTCATAAATCGAGGTACGCCTGTATGCAACAAGCAATTGGGTGACCTATAGTTATGTGCGGAGAGCACGCGCAACACGTGTTCTTAGCACAAAGACCAAGCTGTCAAAGTCAACTCTCGGTCCGGGGTAAAGATCGGTAGATGGCGGGATCACGCGTGGTCCGAACTATTCCAGGCAACACCAGGAATGAGAGGAAGGGGTTAAGGTATAAAGATGTTGGCGGGTGGTGGGCTGCCTTATACGTGGCCTAAGCGAGCTGCGGAGTTGACCCCCAACATAACACTGACCTTTGGAGCAATACTGGACTTTGACCAACAACTCTCCTCGATGTGGTGGGAAAAGGCTGACCCCTGATCCACCCTCCTGACTGTGTGTTTCATCCCCTTCACTCCCAAGGGCTTTCAGACACTAGGCACCTTCTCCAGGCCCGACAGCCAGGAGACACCAGTAGAACTCATACTCACATTCTTCTGAATTCTTATCGAATTAAAACACCACAAGGTTTTATGTGGTCAACATTCTTTACTGAAGCCTCAATCAAATCATGACTCCAATAGAACGATACAGTTAAGTGCAAGCGGACTCTTGGTCCCAGGCCCTACTATTGGCTGCTCTCGTCCCTGCAGTAGATGGGCCTATGTTCTATCTGACTCAAGATAGGGGAAACGGAGGGGTTGACCCAGGGGCGGACTGACAACTCATGGGGTCCCCGGGCAATAGGGGATCATGGGGCCCCTGTGCTTGCCCAAACTCAAAAAAGCCTATGAAAAAGGTACCAGGGGCATCTTATGGGGCCTCTGCTGTCCTCCTGCTGTCACCCATCCTGGAGGAGAGCAGGCCATCCTGGGGTCCCTCATCCTAGCCCCTTGAGAGAGAGAGCCACGGAGCTGGTCTACCCAGGGGCGGACTCACCCGAAGGTCCGTGGTCAGTAGGGGGCCCCATAAGATGCCCCTGGTACCTTTTTCATAGGCTTTTTTGAGTTTGGGCAAGGACACAGGGGCCCCATGACCCCTATTGCCCGGGGGGCCCCATGAGTTGTCAGTCCACCAGTGCCCGTGACAAATAAATAACAATATTTGGGGAAAATGATCACGAATAATTAATTCTAAGGCTCAGTCCTGGCCCAAAAGTTCCACGATCACAGCTACAGTCCCGACCCCGCCATCACGGCTCTGCCTGACAATCACCGATGGAGACACAATGTACGTTCGCTGGCAAATGCTTTTTATTGCCGATCGTTTGATACTTTATTTATAAAGGCGTTACGGAGACACTGATGAATTCATTGGACTCCGCAGCTTGTGTGATGCATCCCAGATCTCTCATAAAACAAGATGGAGTGTTCGGCTCTCTGTACACATGGAGCCCCGGGATGATCTATTGCAGCATGTTTGTCCTGTAGAAGGGATGCTTCATAAAGACAGACTGCAGCATGTTCCCGATGAGCGGACTTTTAGCATCTTTGTTGTAATGTTTACCTGAATGGATTTTGTTTGTAAAATTGTTAAAACGTATGTTAATTCTAACAACAGACTTCTCTTAATAGCTCCTGTTTGGTCTGTTACATATACCAATAAATATGCTTTAGTGGAGGGGGTCAGGAGGGCGTAACACACAGAGTGTAGGGGTCAGGGGGGGCATAACGCACAGAGTGTAGGGTTCAGGGGGGCATAACGCACAGAGTGTAGGGGTCAGGAGGGCATAACGCACAGAGTGTAGGGGTCAGGGGGGCATAACGCACAGAGTGTAGGGGTCAGGGGGGCATAATGCACAGAGTGCAGGGGTCAGGAGGGCATAATGCACAGTGTGTAGGGGTCAGGAAGGCATAACGCACAATGTACAGGGGTCAGGAGGGCATAATGCACAGTGTGTAGGGGTCAGGAAGGCATAACGCACAATGTACAGGGGTCAGGAGGGCATAATGCACAGTGTGTAGGGGTCAGGAAGGCATAACGCACAGTGTACAGGGGTCAGGAGGGTGTAACGCACAGAGTGCAGGGGTCAGGAGGGCATACTGCACAATGTGTAGGGGTCAGGAGGGCATACTGCACAGTGTGTAGGAGTCAAGAGGGGTAACGCACAGAGTGCAGGGATCAGGAGGGCATATTGCACAATGTGTAGGGGTCAGGAGGGCATAACACACAAAGTGCAGGGGTCAGGAGGGCATACCGCACAGTGTGTAGGGCTCAGGAGGGCATAACGCACAGTGTGAAGGGGTCAGGAGGGCATAAAGCACAGTGTGTAGGGATCAGGAGGCATAACGCACAATGTTTAGGGGGTCAGGAGGGCATAACGCACAGTGTGCAGGGGTCAGGAGAGCATAATACAGAGTGTTTAGGGGGTCAGGAGGGCATAACACACAGTGTGCAGGGGTCAGGAGGGCATCATGCACAGACTGCAGAAGTGAGGATGGCATAATGCACAGAGGGCAGGGGTCAGGTGTGCGTAACACACAGAGTGCAGAGGTCAGGAGGGCATAACGCACAGTGCGTAGGGGTCAGGAGGGCATATAGCACATTGTGTAGGGGTCAGAAGGCATAACGCATCATGCACAGACTGCAGAAGTCAGGATGGTATAATGCACAGAGTGCAGGGGTTAGGTGTAAGTAACACACAGAGTGCAGGGGTCAGGAGTGGGTAACGCACAGAATATAGATGTCAGGAGGGCATAATGCACAGAATGCAGGAAGCCAGACGGCATACAGCACAGAGTGCAGGGAGCCAGAGGGCGTAATGAACAGAGTGCAGGGGTAAAGAGGGCATAACGCAAAGAGAACAAGGGTAATGAATGTGTAATGTGCAGAGCAGGGGCGGACTGACAACTCATGGGGCCCCTGGGCAATAGGGGATCATGGGGTTTCTGTGTCCTTGCCCAAACTCAAAAAAGCCTACGAAAAAGGCACCAGGGGCATCTCATGGGGCCCCCTACTGACCCTGGGCCCTCGGGCAGTGCCCGCGTTTCCAAATGGTCAGTCCGCCCCGGGTGCAGATTTCAGGGGTCAGGAGTATGTAAAGTACAAAGTGCAGGGGTTAGGAGGGCATAAAGTATAGGGTGAAGAGTGCAGGAGTGCATAACACACAGAGTACAGGGGTTAATGATGGCATAATGCACAGAATGCTTGGGGGGCAGAGAGCACAATGCACAGAGTGCAGGGGTCAGGAGGCCATAATGAACAAAGTGCAGGGGTCAAGAGGGCATAACACACAGAGTAAAATGGTAAGGAGTGTATTACATACAGAATGCAGAGGTCAGGAGGAAGTATTACACAGAGTGCAGGGGTAGAGGGGATGTACAGTAATGCACAGAGTGCAGGGGTCAGGGGGATGTAACGTACAGAGTATAGGGGTGAGGATTGTGTAATACTCAGAATGCAGGGGTAAGGGCTACATAGCACACGGAGTACATAGGTCAAGAGGATGTAATGCAGAGAATGCATAGGTCAGGAGGGCGCAATGTACAAAGTGCAGGGGTCAGGAGTACATAACACACAGACTGTAGAAGTCAACTGTTCGGCAGCATGTGCCATCTGCTATCTAGCAATCAAAGGCTCTGAGCATCTATTTGTTAAATATGGTACAATCTATGTCCTGGGGGAAACCCTTGTTGATACGCTAGGACAGGAAGTGTGTTACTAGCAGAATCAAAAGATGAAAATAAAGCGAAAAAACTGAAGAAAAGAAAACTAATGCAGCCATCGCATCTGAGGACTGGAAAGGACTGGAAAGTCCTCAGATGCGATGAAAATATATTATATTTCTTCATTATTTTTTCTTAGGGTTAAAGAGACAAACAAGATCTTATCCGTCTGTTTCCTGTCTGTATTTACAGTAAGACTCTGCAGCTTCATTGCTAAATGTCAGTTAAGATAGAAATCAGTTACAAACAGGGGCGGACTGACAACTTATGGGGCCCCCGAGCAATAGGGGATCATGGGGCCCCTGTGTCCTTGCCGAAACTCAAAAAAGCCTATTAGAAAGGTACCAGAGGCATCTCATGGGGCCCCCTACTGACCCCGGGCCCTCGGGCAGTGCCTGAGTGCTCGAATGGTCAATCCGCCCCTGGTTACAAAGTTTGCCCATAAAGAAGTTTGCATGTTTATGCATTCTCATTATGGACAGGTGCGTCCCTAGGGATGGTGTCACCCGGTGCGATAACACTTGGTGACACCCCCTCCGACGATCCCCGCAGAATGGATCGGATCTGCGGATTGAGCATAATTGATTGGACTCCGATCCATTATGCTCCCCAATCCATCCTGCAGGGAGCATCAGCTTTCTTTACAACTTACCTATTCATGGAGCGTGTCTGGTGTCACCCCATGCGGTCTGGTGTCACCCCATGCGGTCTGTGTCACCCAGTGCGGCGCGCACAACCCGCACCTGCCTCGGGACGCCACTGATTATGGATATTATCTGTCTTTAAAGCTGACCCAACAAGTATGTTAAGTAATGTGTCAGTGTCATTCATCCAGGTATTTATTAGAGACAGAGATTGCAGTACTGCCCCCAGGGGCGGACTGACAACTCATGGGGCCCCGGGCAATAGGGGATCATGTGTCCTTGCGCAAACTCAAAAAAGCCTATGAAAAAGGTACCAGGGGCATCTCATGGGGCCCCCTACTGACCCCGGGCCCTCGGGCAGTGCCCGAGTTTCCAAATGGTCAGTCCGCCCCTGACTGCCCCTGACTATGCCTCCATCTGCTTTTCCATCTTCAGAGCCATCTTCAGTTAGGCATCATTCAGGGTCTCCATCTACTTCCTGGACTGATATGCTGGCACATACAGTAGGTAAGACAAACATGTAAATTAATATGCCTGTGCAGATCTTGGCTGTGCTCACAAATGCCTGACACAGATCAGCCCCTTGTGTCTTGTTACAAAGTTACAATGTTGCAGTCTGAGCTCTGACTGCAGTACTTACTTCCTCTCCATTGTTGTCCACTAAAGAGTGACCACTTCGAGATTCAGCAGCAGTCCTCTTTTGGGTTGAGTGACCCTATCCAAATTATTTTGTGTGCAGGGCAGGGGCGGACTGACCATTCGAGCACTCCGGCACTGCCCAAGGGCCCAGGGTCAGTAGGAGGCCCCATGAAATGCCCCTGGTACCTTTTATAGGATTTTTTGGTGTGCTTTGAGTGTGGTCAAGGACACAGGAGCCCCCTTGATCCCCTATTGCCCGGGGGCCCCACGAGTTGTCAGTCCTCCCCTGGTGCAGGGGGGACTGACAACTCATGGGGCCCCCGGGCAGTATGAAATCATGGGGCCCCTGTGTCCTCGCCAACACTCAACCACACCCAAAAAAGCCTATGAAAGGTTTCAGGGGCATCTCATGGGGCCACCTACTGACCCTGGGCACTTGGGCAGTGCCAGAATAACCCCAATGGTCAGTCCGCCCCTGTTTGTGTGACAGCAGGGCCTTATGGGCCACCCCCTGGGAATGTACCACCACGGAATCCTACCCTCAACAGCACAATGTTACAGGGTGACATCATCAAGAACCCCTAAAAAAGGAAAACGAAAAGGGATCTGCATGTCACATGACCACCCTAAAACCTTTTAAAAAACAATATGTAATTAAGAATTTTTCAATAAAATCATACAAAGGGGCATTTGGGGTGACACAGGAGGGGGGTGGGGGGCTATAATTGGACTTTAAGTATGTTATATGCAATTTCCTGATATATTGCTATTATGTGATTTATAAATACCTTTTAGTTTTTGTCTTTTTTCTTCACTTTTTATTATTTTAAAATCAGAAGGAGGAAGCGGTATTAAACCCAAAACCAAAGATGTACTATTTTGCAGTTTACCAATCAATAGATGTGGTGGCTCCACTAGTTTTCTTTTTTTTTTTCTATTTTCACCTGCACAGCAACACACCTCTTGTATTAAAAAGACACCAGTCTAGAGGAATGAGTACAGGACACAGCAGACAGCAGCACTGTCAGTCTAGGAGAGAGGATGGGAGTGTTAATGTATTAGCAGATTTGAATATAATCACAAATTGAGGCCAAACCCCAGCTCACACTTTATAATCAGTTACAGCAAACAGCTTTTTTTTCTTTTTGGGATAAAGCTTTTACATGAATGGATGGTGGGAAACCCTCATAATGGGCACATCGGGTGTACAGACCTGGGAATTCAGTACATGCATGGTGGGCACCCTCCATAATGGGCATGGGATAATGAGACCCCCTCATAATCAGTACAGCAAGTGTGTAGACCTGAAACTCAGCACAGAGAAGTTAGGAACCCCTCATAATGGGCACAGCAGGTGTGTAGACCCAGGAACTCAGGAAGTGGATGGTGCGAACCCCTCATAATGGGCACAGTAGGTGTACAGACCCAGGAACGCAGGAAGTGGATGGTGGAAAGTCCTCCTAATGGGCACAGCAGGTGTGAAGACCCAGGAACTCAGGAAGTGAATGGTGGGAACCACTCATAATGTGAACAGCAGGTGTGAAGACCCCGGAACTCAGAAAATAGATGGCTTGAACCCTTCATAATGGGTACATTGGGTGTACAGACCCAGGAACTCAGTAAGTGGATGGTGGGAAGTCCTCATAATGGGCACAGCAGGTGTACAGACCCAGGAACTCAGGAAGTGGATGGTGGGAACCCCTCATAATGGGCACAGTAGGTGTACAGACCCAGGAACTCAGGAAGTGGATGGTGTGAAGCCCTCATAATGGGCACAGCAGTTGTGAAGACCCAGGAACTCAGGAAGTGGATGGTGGGAACCACTCATAATGTGATCAGCAGGTGTGAAGACCCAGGAACTCAGAAAGTAGATGGCTTGAACCCTTCATAATGGGTACATTGGGTGTACAGAACTAAGAACTCAATGTGGGCATGGTGGGAGCCTTTGTGCAGATCTTGGCTGTGTTTAGACCTGGGAATTCAATGCAGTTATGATAGAAACCTCTCATAATTGGCACAGCAAGTGTGCAGACCCTGGAACTCAGCACAATGATGTTGGGAGCCCCTCAATGCAGATTAACACCAACAGAGTCACCAATAGATAGCAGAACTGTAAAGTGAATCTTCGTTGTCTGTAATGTTTTGAATACGGGGAGACTTGACCGGCACTTGTGCATGCTCCTCGTGTTATTATTATTATTTGAGGTATTTATACTGTTCCTATTATACCATTGCCAGAAATGGTGGTGGCCCTGGCAGGAAGCCCGTAGCTAGTTCTGCAGAAATGGAATGAATCATTTGTTAATAGACTCCGACTAATAGACTGCTTCTTCCTCATTTGAAAACCACAACGACGTGTTGAGCCGCACACTGCCCCATCCACCACGCTTTGTTTGTTTAGTCCCTCTTATACCCAGCAGATGTATTTCTGGGGTGACAAATTCCTATCCAAAATGTTCTGATTCCTTCATTTCATTCTCACGGTACAATGAGAACAGTTTTGTTTTGTCATATCATTGGCATCTGTTTTTTAATAACACAAACAAATGACACAAGTCTGAAAGAACTTCAGGTTGACAGCAACCAATAGACTTTTCCATTCTTCAAATGGCGGTTGCAAACTGATTGGTCGTTGTAAGCACAGATGAGTCTTCTTAAAGGCAATTTTATACCTAAGGTCAAATCAGAAGTTAATTCTGTATATATTTTTCCTTCCCTTCTTTCTAAACCCCCCCCCCCCCCATGCAGCAACATTTCTGTTTTCGTTGCATACTTTATTTTAGCCCCAGTGATGTCATCATTGAGTCTCTGTGCTTCTCTATACAATGCACTTCACTCATCAAAGGGCTGCATGCAGTTTGTCTGTAGGAATTTGAGCCGTTTCAGCCAAAAGAGCACTTGTGAGGTCCTATACTGATGTTAGATGAAGAGATCATGATCATAGTTGGTGGTAAAAGGTGATCAGTAGGCTGAAGTCAGGACTCTGCAGGTCACCCGAGTTCCTCCTCACTAGTTATGAGTTAAGGTTTGGGCTGAACCCACAAGAAACTATCATTTGACAGTATGCTGCTGGTCCAATCATCTCTGGCTGGGGAATTCCCCACCCCAAAGCCACACATAACAAAGGGGGTGGGGATGGTGGTGACATCATTGACCTAATATGGTCATCTGGCCACATTTGGTGAATGACACTATCCAATATGGCCATATTATGTCAATGATGTCACCTACATCCCTGCCTCTTTATTACACGTGGCTGCGGGGCATACCTTGGCCACATCTAATTGGGTTGACGGCCTGCTATCACGTGATAGCTTCCTGAAGATCTGGGCCAAAGTGGGTTTGGCCCAAATCCTAGCTCATCACTACTGTGAAGGAACTTGAGTGGCCTTCACCTAATTCTGGCTGAACCTTAGCTCAACAGTACTATGGAGGAACTAGAGTGGCCTGCACCCAAGTCAGACCAAACCTTAGCTCATCACTACTGTGGAGGATGCTGAGTAACCTTTACCTAAGTCAGACCAAACCTTAGCTCATTACTACTATGGAGAATGTTGAGTAACCTTTACCTAAGTCAGACCAAACCTTAGCTCATCACTACTGTGGAGGATGCTGAGTAACCTTTACCTAAGTCAGACCAAACCTTAGCTCATTACTACTATGGAGAATGTTGAGTAACCTTTACCTAAGTCAGACCAAACCTTAGCTCATCACTGCTGTGGAGGATGTTGAGTAACCTTTACCTAAGTCAGACCAAACCTTAGCTCATTACTACTATGGAGAAAGTTGAGTAACCTTTACCTAAGTCAGACCAAACCTTAGCTCATTACTACTGTAAAGGATGTTGAGTAACCTTTACCTAAGTCAGACCAAACCTTAGCTCATCTCTACTGTGGAGGATGTTGAGTAACCTTTACCTAAGTCAGACCAAACCTTAGCTCATTACTACTATAAAGGATGTTGAGTAACCTTTACCTAAGTCAGACCAAACCTTAGGTCATCTCTACTGTGGAGGATGTTGAGTAACCTTTACCTAATTCAGACCAAACCTTAGCTCATCACTACTGTGGAGGATGTTGAGAAACCTTTACCTAAGTCAGACCAAACCTTAGCTCATTACTACTGTGGAGGATGTTGAGTAACCTTTACCTAAGTCTGACCAAACCTTAGCTCATTACTATTGTGGAGGATGTTGAGTAACCTTTACCTAAGTCAGACCAAACCTTAGCTCATCACTACTGAGGAAGATGCTGACTAACCTTTACCTAATTCAGACCAAACCTTAGCTCATTACTACTGTGGAGGACGCTGAGTAACCTTTACCTAAGTCTGACCAAACCTTAGCTCATCGCTACTGTGGAGGATGTTGAGTAACCTTTACCTAAGTCAGACCAAACCTTAGCTCATTACTACTGTGGAGGATGTTGAGTAACCTTTACCTAAGTCAGACCAAACCTTAGCTCATTACTACTGTGGAGGATGCTGAGTAACCTTTACCTAAGTCAGACCAAACCTTAGCTCATTACTATTTTGGAGGATGCTAAGTAACCTTTACCTAAGTCAGACCAAACCTTAGCTCATTACTATTGTTTAGGATGTTGAGTAACCTTTACCTAAGTCAGACCAAACCTTAGCTTATTACTACTGTGGAGAATATTGAGTAACCTTTACCTAAGTCAGACCAAACCTTAGCTCATTACTACTGTGGAGGATGTTGAGTAACCTTTACCTAATTCAGACCAAACCTTAGCTCATTACTATTGTTTAGGATGTTGAGTAACCTTTACCTAAGTCAGACCAAACCTTAGCTTATTACTACTGTGGAGAATATTGAGTAACCTTTACCTAAGTCAGACCAAACCTTAGCTCATTACTACTGTGGAGGATGTTGAGTAACCTTTACCTAATTCAGACCAAACCTTAGCTCATTACTATTGTGGAGGATGTTGAGTAACCTTTACCTAAGTTAGACCAAACCTTAGCTTATCACTACTGTGGAGAATGTTGACTAACCTTTACCTAAGTCAGACTAAACCTTAGCTCATTACTACTGTGGAGAATGTTGCGTAACCTTTACCTAAGTCAGACCAAACCTTAGCTCATTACTACTGTGGAGAATGTTGAGTAACCTTTACCTAAGTTAGACCAAACCTTAGCTTATCACTACTGTGGAGAATGTTGAGTAACCTTTACCTAAGTCAGACCAAACCTTAGCTCATTACTACTGTGGAGGATGTTGAGTAACCTTTACCTAAGTCAGACCAAACCTTAGCTCATTACTACTGTGGAGGATGTTGAGTAACCTTTACCTAAGTCAGACCAAACCTTAGCTCATTACTACTGTGGAGAATGTTGAGAAACCTTCACCTAATTCAGACCAAACCTTAGCTTATCACTACTGTGGAGGATGTTGAGTAACCTTTACCTAAGTCAGACCAAACCTTAGCTCATTACTACTATAAAGGATGTTGAGTAACCTTTACCTAAATCAGACCAAACCTTAGCTCAACAGTACTATAGAGGAACTAGAGTGTCCTTCACCTAATTCAGACCAAACCTTAGCTCAACAGTACTGTGGAGGATGTTGAGTGACCTTCACTCAATTCAGACCGAACCTTAGCTCATCACTACAGTTCTGTGGAGGAACTTCAGTGGTCTTCACCTATTTCAAGCTGATCTTAAGCTCATTACCTCACACCAAAATCATCAAAACATGTCTATAAGGAATTGGCTTTGCGCACCTGAGCTAAATGATTAGGAGCCAAAACTCCCGCCAAGACTTTTTTTTTCAATTTGTATAGACTTGGGAAGATTTAATACTTCTATTAAGTATTTATTGCTGTCCATGACCCAGCTGAAACAAAGCAGAACTCACCAGATAAAACTATCTTTCATAAATAAGATAAATTACACTTACAAAGAAAGTTGATAGAGAATGTAGCCAGGAAATTCCGCTCCCATCGGATGTCTGGTCACAGTACAGATGCTGAAACTATCACTTCTGTAAAGTGGAAAAAGGACAGATAGGATGGCAATATGGAAAAGGCTGTGAAGGAGTCTGAGCAAACCAGGGGTGAAATGGCCAAAGCTCATCCAGAATGGGGACCGGGTTTGTAACCTGGACCCCAACTTACATGTTTCAGGACCCTGTCCCATCATCAGGGTCCATCACTGCATGCTATCTCTCCTTTTGCTTGCTTTCCAGAAGTTTCTGCATCTGACTTGTGACTCAATATCCAAAAAGAGTGGAATTACCTGGTTACATGCTTTGTCTAGAAAGATTCTTTGTAGGAGAAATGTATCTTTAATTTATTAATGATTGTTTTATCTGCACTATCCAGTGTGCTCTGTTTTGTTTCACTCTCATTTCCATTTATATTTGCCTTTGGATATATATTGAGCCTGTAAAGTTGAGCAGGCAGCCTGGGAGCCAATGAGGCATGACACATCTGAAAGTTCTACTTGTGACCCATTTGGGATGATTTTACATCCCTTCCTGTCCCTGTGACAACCTGTGAAGGTTGGACAAAAATGATGGGAGCCGTTATAAGAATTATGATAGGCAAATGAGTAATAAACTGACAGAGATTCTAACCCCTAGGGTTCATTTACATTTACTTCACCTTTAACACACATTAAAGTTACTAACGCTTCAACATGATTTTTGATATGTTTTTGAAGCATTAACAAAGCTTGGCAAATGCCCCGTATGCGTGTTAATTGTCTATTTGTTTTAAAGGGGCCCAGTAGAACCCCAGCTCAGTAGTATCCCCAGTCAGCATATCCCCAGCTCATTTATACCCCTGTTTAGCTGATCCCCAGGTCATTGAACTCCAGCTCAGTAGTACCCCCAGTCAGCAGATCCCCAGCTCATTAGTACCCCTGTTTAGCTGATCCCCAGGTCATTGAACTCCAGCTCAGTAGTACCCCCAGTCAGCAGATCCCCAGCTCATTAGTACCCCTGTTTAGCTGATCCCCAGGTCATTGGTACTCTTATAAATATGTGTTGCGCTGCTCAAAAAACACAAATAAAGAACACAACGTCCAAGAACACCTGTGTCGATTAAACGTGACAGTCCAAAGGAATAAAAACAAACAACTCTTCAGAAAATCTTGGTGGAAAAGGACCATATAGCTACTGGAGAGTGAACCCGCAATCCCGGTGCTGTAAATATTTAAACGGAATACACCACCACAGTGAGCATATGGTAAAAATGGTCCCTCACCTTCATATATGGACATATGAGAAACAGGTCAATGGGGGTAATGTAGTAATTTCTTCTGTGCAAAATCCTCCCTTTATATATGGCCACTGTGTCCTCCAACAAGCCCTCTGAACGATCCGGCCGATTCTGAAAATGGAACTCAACAATCATATAAAGCGACCATAGTATAGCACGTCTCATAAAAATTTATTGAAATACACTCCCATGGTAACAGTATAGAAACCGCAGTATATAGGTAGTGGTAAAGCTGTATATTGTGTCTCCTACTGAACTGTCGGCCTTCCGGCTCTGACGTCACCCAAGCTCCTCCACAACCCCTGATGAAGTCACATGATGCGTGACGATATGCGTACGCCTAATGTAAGGGGGCACACTGATGAGCACACCCTATTCGGACCTCTGCCAGAGGAAAATTTTAGACCTCCTTGAATTTTAATTCAAAACCCCTGTCTTAGAGGCTGTACAAGCCTCCGCTCTTCTGAAAAGACTTATTTCAAGAACTTGGACGGTGTCTGGGGAAATTTGCAGCTGTTGAGCAAAAAAAGCATTTGTGAGGTCAGGTACTAATGTTGCATGAGAAGATCTGAATCACAGTTGATGGTCAAAAGCATTCAATAGGGTTTAGGTCATCCAACTGAAGCTGGATGAGAAGATCTGGCTCACAATCAGCGTTCCAATTCATCCCCAAGCATTCAGTAGGGTTGAGGTCAGGGCTCTATGCAGACTACTTGTGTTCCCCAATACCAAACCACGTCTTTATGGAGCTGGATTTGTCCATAGGGGCACAATTATTGTAGAAGAGAAAAGGTTCTTTACCAACCACAAGGGCGGGAACTCACAACTGTCTAAAATGTCTTTATATTAAAGGAATAATGAAGTCTGCAATTCCTAAAAACCAAGTAGTGTCTTCATTCCACACAAAGTGTGGGAAAATAAAATGAAGGATCTGACTGGCTGTTATGGGCAACAGCAATTGTTTGTCACTAAAACCTTTTTCAACCTGAAAGAGAACCTGTGATCTCACAGATCCAGTCTGTTATCCATATCAATAAATGCCTATCACACCTATATGACCTTGTTGGACACCCCATCCAAAACAATGATCATTAAAATGGAGCTGTCTTTCCATCTCTTAGAGGCTATAATAGTCTCCACTCTTCTGGGAGGGCTTATTTCATGAATTTGGATGGTGTCTGGGAAAATTTGCAGTTGTTGAGCCAAAAGAGCATTTGTGAGTTCAGGTACTGATGTTACATGAGAAGATCTGAATCACAGTTGGTGGTCAAAGGCATTCAGTAGGGTTGAGGTCATCCAACTGAAGCTGGATGAGAAGATCTGGCTCACAATCAGTGCTCCAATTCATCCCCAAGAGTTTAGTAGGGTTGAGGACAAGGCTCTATGTAGACCACTTGTGTTCTCCACCACCAAAGCAAGTCATTATGGAGCAGGCTTTGTCCATAGGAGCACAATTATTCTAGAAGAGCAAAGGTTCTTCACCAACCACAAGGGTGGGAGCTCACAACTGTCTAAAATATCTTTGTATTAAATATGACCTTGTTGGACACCCCATCCAAAACAATGATCATTAAAATGGAGCTGTCTTTCCATCTCTTAGAGGCTATAATAGTCTTCACTCTTCTGGGAAGACTTATTTCATGAATTTGGATGGTGTCTGGGGAAATTTGCAGTCGTTGAACAATAAGAGCATTTGTGAGGTCAGGTGCTGATGTTGCATGAGAAGATCTGAATCACTGTTGGTGGTCAAAGGCGTTCAATAGCCTGAAGATGGTTGAGAAGATCTGGCTCACAATCAGTGTTCCAATTCATCCCCAAGAGTTCAGTAGGGTTGAGGTCAGGACTCTATGCAGACCACTTGTGTTCTCCACCACCAAAGCACGTCTTTATGGAGCGGGCTTTGTCCATAGGAGCACAATTATTCTAGAAGAGAAAAGGTTCTTCACCAACCACAAGGGCGGGAGCTCACAACTGTCTAAAATATCTTTGTATTAAAGATAGGACTTATTTCATGAATTTGGACAGTGTCTGGGGAAATTTGCAGTTGTTGAACCAAAAGAGCATGTGTGAAGTCAGGTGCTGATGTTGCATGAGAAGATCTGAATCACTGTTGGTGGTCAAACGCGTTCAATAGCCTGAAGATGGATGAGAAGGTATGGTTCACAATCAGTGTTCCAATTCAGTAGGGTTGAGGTCAGGGCTCTATGCAGACCACTTGTGTTCCGCAGCACAAACCACGTCTTTACGAAGCTGGCTTTGTCCATAGGAGCACAATTATTGTAGAAGAGAAAAGGTTCTTCACCAGCCACAAGGGTGGGAGCTCACAACTGTCTCAAATGTCTTTGTATTAAAGGAAGAATTAAGTCAGTAATTCCTAAAAACCGAGTAGTCTTCATTCCAATCCACACATAGTATGAGAATATAAAATGAAGGATCTGAACAGCAATTTATCACTAAAACCTTTTTCACCCTGAAAGAGAGACTATGATCTCACAGATCCAGCCTGGTGTCCTGACCTCACCTCCCAACTACATTTGATTGTCCCTTTGTGCTATCAGTAAAATATTGACTGATAAAACTTCCATCTGCTGGGTAATGACCTCATTGTTAATTAAACGTTGTTGAAGATAATGTCACATGATAACGACGACCATAAGATAGAAATGAAACTTTAACTTTTATGATGGCGACTTGTAGTTACGATGTTCTTGTCTTGATGAGCTTTACTATGAGACTCTAGAGGGAGGAATTAAAGGGCTTTGTGTGTCACGTTCTCAGGTTCATCCAGTCCATCAGAGAATTACCCACGAACTGCTGAAATTGGGTTCAGTCGGGAGCAATTGATAAACTTCTGCATAATTTGGGATGACAGAATACCTTCCTCTTCTATAATTCTAGAGAAGGTGACAATCTCTCAATTACTGATGTGATGGCCCTTAGACCGGGTTTGCAACAGATAACAGATTACTTATGGTTGCTGATTCACGTATTTAGAACATCATTACTATGTGCATATAAAAACATCTGTGAGGTCCTGTATTAAAAGCTTCAGCAGGTCAGATAGAGACAGGGGCGGACTGACCATTTGGAAACTCAGGCACTGCCCGAGGGCCCGGGGTCAGCAGGGGGCCCCATGAGATGCCCCTGGTACCTTTTTCATAGGCTTTTTTGAGTTTGGGCAAGGACACAGGGGCCCCATGATCCCCTATTGCCCGTGGGCCCCATGAGTTGTCAGTCCACCCCTGGCAGTGCCCATTACCATTGAAAGCCTTTGATAGAGATATTATTTTGTCTATGTTATATTCACTTTACCAACAAATCAAAAGCAAATACCAAGGAAAATTCCCCCTGGGTGTGTCCAGTAAATATTGATAAGACTATGGCTTTGCCAATACTGAGGACGGCATGTTCACGTTTCTGGATCCTTTCTGCGATACGACAATAATAACACACTGGGGTTGATTTACTAAAACTGGAGAGTGTAAAATCTGGTGCAGCTCTGCATACAAACCAATCAGCTTCCAGGTTTTATTGCCAAAGCTTCATTGAACAAACTGAAGTTACGCTGGCCACACATTATACAATTTTCTTGAGATTTCTGGTTTAGATTTACCAAAAACTATATAATAGGAGGTCAAACCTAACAACACTTTCAGTTGTATCCAATTAGGCGGGCTCTTGCACTACATAGTTGAAGGTAAATCTAAAGGAAATTGGGCAAAAATTGGACAGAAAATGATATAGTGTATGGCCAGCCTTAGAAGCTGATTGGCAGCCATGCACAGCTGCACCAGATTCTGAGTAGCGATGGGCCGAACACCCCTCTGCTTGGTTTAATGGATGAACATCTGAACTTATAGAATGTTTGACCACGACCTTCGAACTCAAACAATATACTGTATGGGCGGAACAGTGGCTTACTGGTTAGCATGTCTGCCTTGCAGTAAATGGGTCATGGGTTTGATTCTCGACCATGGCGCCTCCTGCATGGAGTTTGCATGTTCTCCCAGTGCTTGCGTGGGTTTCTTCTGGGTGCTCTGGTTTCCTCCCACACTCCAAAGACATGCTAGTAGATGAATTGGATCCTGTCTAAATTGGCCCTAGTATGTGTATGTATGAATGTAAGTTAGGGACCTTAGATTGTACGCCCCTTGAGGGTTAGGGACTGATGTGAATGTTCAATATATATGTGAAAAGCACTGTGTAAATTGACATTGCTATATAAGTACCTGAAATAAATAAATATCTTACCCAGGGGTGGACTGACAACTCATGGGGCCCCCGGGCAATAGGAGATCATGGGGCCCCTGTGTCCTTGCCCAAACTCAAAAAAGCCTATGGAAAAGGTACCAGGGGCATCTCATGGGGCCCCCTACTAACCCCGGGCCCTGAGTTTCCAAATGGTCAGTCCGCCCCTGATCTTACCACATCTGAGTATGTAGTAAGATGTGGCTCATTTACTAAAATCTGGTTCTATTATGAAGTCACGCAGTATTTTAGTAGTGAGATATTCATTCGGATTTCAGCTGTCAGTGGGGTTCCCTGCTGACAACTGAATGTCAAAAGAAATGTCGGCATTGCCCCAAATTTTTTTTAAAAAACAACGTGGGGTCCCTCCTCCTAACCATACCAAGTCCTTTGGGTCTAGTATGGATTTTGAGGGGAACCCAAACACCAAAATGTAAAAAAAATGGCATGGGGGACCCCCCAAATACTATACCAGACCCTTATCTGAGCATGTAGCCGGGCAGGTCAGGAGAGGGGGGGGAAGCAAGCGCCCCCTCCCGAACCATACCAGGCCACATGTCCTCAACATGGGGGGATGCTTTGGGGCTGAGGGGGCTCCCCTCAAAGCACCTTGTCCCCATGTTGATGGGGACAAGGGCCTCTTCAATACAACCTTGGGTTGTGGTGGTGGGGGCTGTGGGCGGGGGGCCTTATCAGAATCTGGAAGCCCCCGTTAACAAGGGGGCCTTCAGATCCCAGCCCCCCCCCCCCCCATGTGAACGGGTATGGGGTACATGGTACCGCTACCCATTCACAAACAAAAAAGTGTAATGTAATTAAAGACAGGAAAAAAATTAAAATTAAAAAAATGTCCCCCAAAGTAGATCGAACGTCAATCACGATGCCTATCTACGCCGCTACCTGAAAAAAGGGGGAAAAAGATCCCTCAACTCGCAATGCCAGCTCCTGCCGTCTGACCAGATAAGGCAAGCAAAGGGCCACAATTTGGAGACCACTGTTCTATGGACATAAGATTGCAGCAACATTACCGGTCAACTTTCTATAAGGAATTACATTTCCCTGAGCTCAGTGTAGGTGTTAGTTTGATTATAGCTCCCTCCTCTGGTGAACCTACACATGTACTCAGAAGCATGCAAAAATACTGAGGTGTCAGGTGCAGATGGCATACATCCAAGGGGGGATCATCAGTCAGCATTCCAGCCATCGAGACCGGCCATAAGCTGCTGATACTGCTTATTCTCTCTTGAGAAGAGGAGATTAAGGGGGGATATGATCTCCATGTATAATACATAAGGGGGGATATGATCTCCATGTATAATACATAAGGGGGATATGATCTCCATGTATAATACATAAGGGGGGATATGATCTCCATGTATAATACATAAGGGGGGATATGATCTCCATGTATAATACATAAGGGGGGATATGATCTCCATGTATAATACATAAGGGGGGATATGATCTCCATGTATAATACATAAGGGGAGGTATGATCTCCGTGTATAATACATAAGAGGGGGTATGATCTCCGTGTATAATACATAAGGGGGGATATGATCTCCATGTATAATACATAAGGGGGGATATGATCTCCATGTATAATACATAAGGGGGGATATGATCTCCATGTGTAATACATAAGGGGGGATATGATCTCAATGTATAATACATAAGGGGGATATGATCTCCATGTATATTACATAAGGGGGGATATGATCTCCATGTATAATACATAAGGGGGGGGGTATGATCACCATGTATAATACATAAGGGGGGATATGATCACCATGTATAATACATAAGGGGGGATATGATCTCCATGTATAATACATAAGGGGGGATATGATCTCCATGTATAATACATAAGGGGGATATGATCACCATGTATAATACATAAGGGGGGATATGATCTCCATGTATAATACATAAGGGGGAATATGATCTCCATGTATAATACATAAGGGGGGATATGATCACCATGTATAATACATAGGGGGATATGATCTCCGTGTATAATACATAAGGGGGGATATGATCTCCGTGTATAATACATAAGGGGGGATATGATCTCCATGTATAATACATAAGGGGGGATATGATCTCCATGTATAATACATAAGGGGGGGTATGGTCTCCGTGTATAATACATAAGGGGGGGATATGATCTCCGTGTATAATACATAAGGGGGATATGATCTCCATGTATAATACATAAGGGGGGATATGATCTCCATGTATAATACATAAGGGGGGATATGATCTCCATGTAAAATACACAAGGAGGGGATATGATCTCCATGTATAATACATAAGGGGGGGTATGATCTCCATGTATAATTTATAAGGGGGGGATATGATCACCATGTATAATACATAAGGGGGGATATGATCTCCATGTATAATTCATAAGGGGGGATATGATCTCCATGTATAATTCATAAGGGGGGATATGATCTCCATGTATAATACATAAGGGGGGGATATGATCTCCATGTATAATACATAAGGGGGGATATGATCTCCATGTATAATACATAAGGGGGGATATGATCTCCATGTATAATACATAAGGAGGGATATGATCACCATGTATAATAAATAAGGGGGGGATATGATCTCCATGTATAATACATAAGGGGGGATATGATCTCCATGTATAATACATAAGGGGGGATCTGATCTCCATGTATAATACATAAGGGGGGATCTGATCTCCATGTATAATACATAAGGGGGGATATGATCTCCATGTATAATACATACGGGGGATATGATCTCCATGTATAATACATAAGGGGGATATGATCTCCATGTATAATACATAAGGGGGGGATATGATCTCCATGTATAATACATAAGGGGGGGATATGATCTCCATGTATAATACATAAGGGGGGATATGATCTCCATGTATAATACATAAGGGGGGATTTGATCACCATGTATAATACATAAGGGGGATATGATCTCCATGTATAATACATAAGGGGGGGTATGATCTCCATGTATAATACATAAGGGAGATATGATCACCATGTACAGTCATGGCTGAAATTGTTGGCACCCTTGATATTTCTCCAGGAAATCATGTATTTCTCACGAAACGTATTGCATTAACACATGTTTTGCTATACACATGTTTATTCCCTTTGTGTGTATTGGGACAAAACAAAAAAAGGGAGGAAAGAAAGCAAATTCGACATAATGTCACACAAACCTCCAAAAATGGGCTGGACAAAAGTATTGGCACCCTTTCACAACTGCGGATAAATAAGAATGTTACAAGCATGTGATGCTCCTGTAAACTCACCTGGGGCAAGTAACAGGTGTGGGCAATATAGAAATCACACCTGAAAGCAGATAAAAAGGAGAGACGTTCACTTAACCTTTGCATTGTGTGTCTGTCTGTGCCACACTAAGCATGGACAACAGAAAGAGGAGACGAGAACTGTCTGAGGACCTGAGAACCAAAATTGTGGCAAAATATCAACAATCTCAAGGTTACAAGTCCATCTCCAGAGAACTAGATTTGCCTTTGTCCACAGTGCGCAACATTATCAAGAAGTTTGCAACCCATGGCACTGTAGCTAATCTCCCTGGTCGTGGACGGATGAGGAAAATTGATGAAAGATTGCAACGCAGAATAGTCCGGATGGTGGATAAGCAGCCCCAAACATGTTCCAAAGACATTCAAGCTGTCCTGCAGGCTCAGGGAGCATCAGTGTCAGCGCGAACTATCCGTCGACATTTAAATGAAATGAAACGCTATGGCAGGAGACCCAGGAGGACCCCACTGCTGACACAGAGACATAAAAAAGCAAGACTACAGTTTGCCAAAATGTACTTGAGTAAGCCAAAAGCCTTCTGGGAAAACGTCTTGTGGACAGATGAGACCAAGATAGAGCTTTTCGGTAAAGCACATCATTCTACTGTTTACCGAAAACGGAATGAGGCCTACAAAGAACAAAACACAGTACCTACGGTAAAATATGGTGGAGGTTCAATGATGTTTTGGGGTTGTTTTGCTGCCTCTGGCACTGGGTGCCTTGACTGTGTGCAAGGCATCATGAAATCTGAGGATTACCAAAGGATTTTGGGTCGCACTGTAGGGCCCAGTGTCAGAAAGCTGGGTTTGCGTCCAAGATCCTGGGTCTTCCAGCAGGACAATGACCCCAAACATACGTCAAAAAGCACTCAGAAATGGATGGCAAAGAAGCGCTGGAGAGTTCTGAAGTGGCCAGCAATGAGCCCAGATCTAAATCCCATTGAACACCTGTGGAGAGATCTTAAAATTGCTGTTGGGAAAAGGTGTCCTTCCAATAAGAGAGACCTGGAGCTGTTTGCAAAGGAAGAGTGGTCCAAAATTCCGGGTGAGAGGTGTCAGAAGCTTATTGATGGTTATAGGAAGCGACTGATTTCAGTTATGTTTTCCAAAGGGTGTGCAACCAAATATTAAGTTAAGGGTGCCAATACTTTTGTCCAGCCCATTTTTGGGGTTTTGTGTGACATTATGTCATATTTGCTTTTCTGCCTCTGTTTTATATTTGTTCCAATACATACAAAGGGAATAAACATGTGTATAGCAAAACATGTGTTAATGCAATACCTTTTTTGTGTGAAATACTTGATTTTCAGGAAAAATATCAAGGGTGCCAACAATTTCGGCCATGACTGTATAATACATAAGGGGGATATGATCTCCATGTATAATACATACGGGGGATATGATCTCCATGTATAATACATAAGGGGGGATATGATCTCCATGTATAATACATAAGGGGGGGATATGATCTCCATGTATAATACATAAGGGGGGGATATGATCTCCATGTATAATACATAAGGGGGATATGATCTCCATGTATAATACATAAGGGGGGATATGATCTCCATGTATAATACATAAGGGGGGATATGATCTCCATGTATAATACATAAGGGGGGGGTATGATCTCCATGTATAATACATAAGGGGGGATATGATCACCATGTATAATACACAAGGGGGGATATGATCTCCATGTATAATACATAAGGGGGGATATGATCTCCATGTATAATACATAAGGGGGGATATGATCTCCATGTATAATACATAAGGGGGGATATGATCTCCATGTATAATACATAAGGGGGATATGATCTCCATGTATAATACATAAGGGGGGGGGTATGATCTCCATGTATAATACATAAGGGGGGATATGATCACCATGTATAATACATAAGGGGGGATATGATCTCCATGTATAATACATAAGGGGGATATGATCTCCATGTATAATACATAAGGGGGATATGATCTCCATGTATAATACATAAGGGGGGATATGATCTCCATGTATAATTCATAAGGGGGGATATGATCTCCATGTACAATTCATAAGGGGGGATATGATCTCCATGTATAATACATAAGGGGGGATATGATCTCCATGTATAATACATAAGGGGGGATATGATCTCCATGTATAATACATAAGGGGGGATATGATCTCCACGTATAATACATAAGGGGGGATATGATCACCATGTATAATACATAAGGGGGGATATGATCACCATGTATAATACATAAGGGGGGGATATGATCTCCATGTATAATACATAAGGGGGGATATGATCTCCATGTATAATACATAAGGGGGGATATGATCTCCATGTATAATACATAAGGGGGATATGATCACCATGTATAATACATAAGGGGGGATATGATATCCATGTATAATACATAAGGGGGGATATGATCTATATGTATAATACATAAGGGGGGATGTGATCTCCATGTATAATACATAAGGGGGGATATGATCTCCATGTATAATACATAAGGGGGATATGATCTCCATGTATAATACATAAGGGGAGGTATGATCTCCATGTATAATACATAAGGGGGGATATGATCTCCATGTATGAATACATCAGTGGTTCATATAGCCAGACCAAATATGTAACTATTGATACCTTGTACCCTCTCATTTCTGGAAATCCCTTTGCGCATTGCAGTGTTGAAGCATCAAAACCAACCGCTTCCTTAAAAAAACACCAAAAGTCATCTTAATGTTGCCTTCGTCATTGACACCGATGCATTTCACCAAAATGCTGAAAAAATCTCGCAACTGTTTTCTGAAATTTTGGGAAAATGAAAACTCAGTTTTGCTCTAAATACAAATATGCATCTTATAACCAGTTATCAGCTCTGTCCACCAGGGGGAAGTACATGACTGAATAACAATAATCACAAGCGATTTATTTTTTCCGTTTGTTTTTTTAGCACATCAAAGTGGATGTTTAAAACAATAAAAAAAAACTCTGGGTTCAATTCATGCGGCCTATAGTGCTCATCAGTGCTGGCTGTCAGTGCCCATCAGTGTCGCCTATCAGTGCCCATCACTGTTGCCTATCAATGCCCATCACTGCCACCTATCAATGCCCATCACTGTCGCCTATCAGTGTCTGGCTTTCAGCTGCTGCAGAGAGAGCCATATAGGGGATCAGTTCCAGTAATTGCCGTCCACCATACCGGTCACTCTCCCTGCCCACATCCGATTCACCCAACTGCCTGGGCCCCTCTGCTGGCCTGGTCCCCATACAAGAGGACTGATACCCCCTTGTCCACAGCCCAGGTGGCAGTGTCCTTCTGTGGGACTGCATGACTGCTCCTGGTGTCGGGGAACTGCATTTCATTGATGGTGTCATGAATTCACAGATATACTGCTCTATATTGGTAGAGAAGATGCTCCCATCACACCATGCCTTTGGTCGTCGGGCACTTTTCCAACATCAGAATGATCCAAAACACACATCTAAGGCCACTGTTGCATTTCTGAAGAAGAACCGGGTGACACTGATTCAGAGGCCAAGTATATCTCCTGATCTGAACCCAATCCAACACCTATGGGGGGAATTATGAAGAGACAAGTTGAGCATCGCTCTCCATGCAGCATCCAGGCTCTAAAAGAGGTCGTTCTTGAAGAATGGAAAAAGACGATTTTGCAATATGTTGCCAACTTGTTCATTCCACGCCTAGGACCTGGTGCTTTATTAGATAATCATTACCCCGCATACTGGAGGTTCAGAGATTTCCCCTCCATCAAGACAACAACATAAGCAAGAAAAAAAAATAAAAGTTCATACGAAATATAAAATGTATTCATGCTATGAAGGATCTCTTATAAGAGGATCTATTTTGAAAAAGGGGAAAGAGAAAAGAGGAAGTCTGTTTGCAAATACACAGATGTGGTGAACATACCATATAAGAAACAATTCTCTTACTATATTAACGTTTTAAAAATGATTGCTAAATGATCTGATATTATCCATAAACATAATGAAATAGAACAAATGGACGTCTGTAATCTGTAGGTTTCATTATTGCCAGAATAATGGCCAACCACGAAAATCAATGAGCACATAAAATAGAAATTTGCCTAAACAGTGCTGTCCAATAAAACAAATCAGAATAAAAAATGATGACCAATTGCTACACAAATACAAACAAACAAACATTTTGCAACAATTGTATAAGGAATGGATAGTCCTTTCTTCCCTCCTTTCTTCATCATTTCCTTCCTTCATTCATTGCCCCCTTTATTTCTTCCGCCCTCCCTCCCTTCTTTCCTTCCTTCATTCATTGCCCCCTTTATTTCTTCCGCCCTCCCTCCCTTATTTCCTTTTTTCTTCTTTTCCTTCATTTCTTTATCCCTTCTTTCCTTTTTTCTTCTTTTCCTTCATTTCTTTATCCCTTCTTTCCTTTTTTCTTCTTTTCCTTCATTTCTTTATCCTTTCCTTTTTTCTTCTTTTCCTTCATTTCTTTATCCTTTCCTTTTTTCTTCTTTTCCTTCATTTCTTTATCCTTTCTTTCTTTCTTTCTCTTTCTTTCTTTCTTTCTTTCTTTCTTTCTTTCTTTCTTTCTTTCTTTCTTTCTTTCTTTCTCTTTCTTTCTTTCTTTTTCTTTCTTTCTTTCTTTCTTTCTTTCTTTCTTTCTTTCTTTCTTTCTTTCTTTCCTTTCTTTCTTTCTTTCCTTTCTTTCTTTCCTTTCTTTCTTTCCTTTCTTTCTTTCTTTCTTCCTTTCTTCCTTCCTTACCTTACCTCTGCTACTTTTGTCTCTTCAGTTCTTTAGAATGGTGACATCACATGATTTGCAAGTCCATTGAAGTCAGTGCAGGCTGCCAGCGGAGCAATAATCGCTGACAGCTTCCTATACTTGGACTATCCTGCAG